>NW_027664860.1:0-107307 GCF_963921795.1 Nannobrachium achirus
AGGTGGCCATAGTGATTCAAACAACCAATGTCCTGCCACTACAACTTAACAGTCTCGTGAACTTTGTGTAACCTTTGCCCTTCTGCCTTTGGGGTGAAAGTAATGATAACAATAAAGAATGTTGACAGAACTCCACAAGAACAAGCTCATTTGTGTCCTTTTATTTTCTGCACACATACATGAAACACACAAAACTGCAGAAAGTGAACAGAGTATTTTGTTTAGCAAGAGTATTTTTTCATTTTCTTTATTTTACAGGTGGGTGTATCTAGGTTTATACAGTCTTTGAAGAAAGTATTGTGCTTCGCCAAGGGATCCGATGCTGGAGTTTTCGCTTGTTCGGTGTCCGCTACAGGTGCTGAAGATCTCATATGGTTTGAGGGTGCAGAACAAACAGAGCTGGAAGAGCTACCCAGATCAGGAGATTCATTGTTCAGAGTGACAATGGACGCACTTCCATGTCCCTGACCAAGCATCTGCCTCCATTTAGCCGGTTTGCTGTTGAGTAAGTTCAGCTGCCCATTCGGGAGGTATTGCTCAATTAAGCACCCTTGCTTCTCCGACTTGAGTAAGTTCAGCTGCCTACTCGGGAGGTAATGCTCAATTAAGCACTCTTGCTTCTCCGACTTCAGTAAGTTTTGCCACCCTTTCTGGAAAGGATACCCCTTGAACAAAACAAGTCTCTTGTCTTCCATCTCAGTTGATTAGCACAAGGTTGGCATGTGAGTAGAGTCTGGCTATCCAGATGCCTGTGTTAATAACCACAAGAAGTACAAGGAAGACTGACATGCACACGTGCATTCGACCACCCAGATCCATGAGCCTTGGTGGTCAGTAGGTTCAACCCTCACAAAAGTACACAGAGCTGATCCTCATCACGGTCCAGTAAATAACATAAGCAGGGGCACCAAATAGCAAAGGGGTCGTTTCTGACATTGGTACTGCAAACGCATGAACTGTATTGAGCAAGAGCAAGGCGAAGACAAAGTTCAGCCAGAAGACTGAATCTGCCCCATGTGAGCCATGTTGTGTGCCTGTTGGGTCACTCTTACCAAAATCATGTGGGGTGGAAAGGGCTGCCACTGTAGAAAGCCTTGCAGAGAGCTTCCTCTTCCTCTCCCGCTCCTCAGCGAGTGCCGCTAGCTCGTAGGTGTTGTCTGTGGTCAGCAGGGTTACATATTGCAGCCCCCGTATCTCATCCAGCAGGCTGTTAAGCTGTGTTCGAGCAAATTCAAAAAGTGAATTTACGCCAACGCCTAGGAAAAGGATCTTGTATCCGGAATTCCAATATGATGATCCACCTGAGACCAAGGAGAACAACAGGCACAGGCATACAGCTGAGATCAGGTACACCCGGTACCGTTTGGGCAGCTTGAGCATGTAAGTGCAGAAAGCTGATGCAGCCAATGCTTGGAGCTAGCCAATCATCCGCAGCAGGCCGACGATGTTGATCCAGGCGAACGCAAATGTGGTCCAGCAGAGAAGGGCACTGGTCTCCTGCTCTTGCTCAGCATGCAAAACAGTCAATATGTAACTGGCATAGAGGCTTGTCAACAGTAAGGCTCTGTGAGTCTGTGGCACAGACCCAAGGGGAGAAAAGGGGATGACCGTAGCCCCGACCTCTGAGATGGTCACAGAATAGCTGATACCAATGATAAAGGCTAGACACACAGCGATGGACCAGCAGGCTTCGAGGGGACTGAGATACAGGCCTGCCATGAGCCTAAGCATGTGCACCAGCAAGGTAAATATTACTATACAGTGTGAAAGTGTGTCACGGACCTCAGCCGACACATTCTTCATGGTTCTCAACCACAGGTAAGTCTTGTTAATCCAGCATACCTCGGGCGGTAGATACAGTGGGTGGATGTTTAGCGTCATGGTCTCATCACCTGAGATGGCTATAGACAGCAGCTCACGGTTAGTCAGTTTCCTCCGAAGCAGACTCACCTCAAACATAATTTCCAGTGTTTGACCCGTCTCTCAGTTATTGTCAATCCAGTTGGTTCCTCTCATCCTTATTGTCACTCAGTTTCTGTTACACAGCTCCCGGGCAGAGTTGGTGGTATCACCAGCCAAAAAAGAGTATTCTTTGTTTGCAGTCCAGCTCGCGAGATCCTCCGCAAGTGTATCATGGATTATGGGCCTATGAACACGCCAGTTTGTTGAGTGACTAATCTCAAATTGGCCTGAGGTCTCAGTGCCCACATGCAAGAAGTGTGTTGCAGATTTGCAGTTGTTGAGCTGCTCCAGCAGCTCAACATCGGAGGCTGCATAGACTATAGAGAGCTTTACACCTGAAGCCTTACCCAATGCATCTGTGATAAACCTACTCGTCTCCCAGGGGCTTGCCACAAGGTAAATGAGAAATCTGTTCTTGCTCGGCTTGTTTGGAAGCCTGGGGTTACTTACCTTTCCAGTGACACATTTGTCCTGGTTACACACCCATGCCAAGGCTCCTATGATGTGCACAAAGTTCTTGACCAGCTTTGGGCTGTTTACTAAGGCATGGACCACATTCCAAATGTCCTCCATTTTGGCGGGCACATGCTTTGTCAGCCGCTGGAGGATGGTGGAGTGGAGGTTCAGCCTGAACTGTTCCATCCCCGATCTATTGGAGCCATTGTTCCGCGCCAGCTCAGCCTCCACCAGTGCATGGTAGCTTTCGATGCTATTATTCCACTCCCTCGTGAGGTCCTCCAGAGTTAAAGCAGCCTTGATAATATCCTTTGCACCGGTGAAACCGTTGACCACCTTCAAAGTCCCTGCCGAGGCACCCTTAACAACGTAATTATTGTAAGCCGCAACAATGCGAGTGAAGACCTCTTGATCACTTTGGATCTCAGTGAACTCAGCACACACGTCGCCGATGGCCAACACTCTCTGTGAGTCTGCCGGGATAAGGTCTGATTTGACAGCCTTGAATGGGATGCCGTAAGAGAGGCTAGAGCAGATCTGGTAACCATGGCATATGTCCAGTTTCTCATCCACAACGTCCAAACTTTGCTCCCTATTTCCTTCAGGTGGTGTGTTACACACCACCAGACGAGGCCGTTTCAAAAAACTGGCTAGTGAGATACCTGCCATATCTGATACCCAGTCCCCAGAGGGCAATGAAGTCCTTATCCAAAAGTAATGGATGTATGGAGAACTTGTGGGAGTGTTCCACCACAAACATAAATATCTTGCTTAGCAGCCACATGGGTCTCACTCTCAACCAAGTGGCCCACCATGGGTCTGAGACATGATGCTCTGCATGCCATGCTGGCTAACCCGACGCTCAGTAAACTGGAGCTGGTGGAGGAGCCAGCTATAATTGAGTGGCTGCTGATCGACCACCTCATAGTGATCCACAAGATCAAGTCAGATGATTTGGTACAGGGTGAACTTGAGTTATCTATTGAGAAAATGGCTCGCAGGCTGGCAGACATCTATGCAGCAGAGGCTGGGTCATCCAACATGATCCTAGTCAAGGATGGGCCGGGACTACAAAAGCCATATGTTGCAGATGCCAGGAAGGCTGCCTTATCCGAACCCCACATTGTCTTCTGCAAAAGAAATCTAGAGGCCATTGAGTCACTGGCAGTTTCCATGCTCTGGACCAGGGGAGTCCAGGCCTTCCTCGTTGTGGGGGCTGTTGCATATGCTGAGTCATCAGAGCAGGGTAAGGCTCCACTGATTGAGGTCAGTGGCTCTTGCTCTTCACCAAAAATCAGGCCAGAGGGGTACAACGGTGTGTACGTAGTGAGTGGACACAGCATCGACAGCTCTTCAGAGGACCTACTGAGGGCGTGTGCGGAATGCTCTACCGTAGAGGCAGACACACTGATGATGGAGCTGGCATGCAAGCTGCCAGGCCGTGGCCTGAAGGTGCTGTGTACCAGCGATTCAGACATGCTCGCGCTGCTTACTGCTCATGGTAATTCAGAAATCTTGGTTAGGCTTGACAACAGGAGTTATCTCCCGAACCGCCATATGCATGAGTCCAAGTTCCCACACCTGCTACACACAAGCCATCATCAACCTGGCAGGCAGACAAAACGCATCAAAACACAGCTCAAATGCGAGCCCCACAGAGGGGTGGTAGACAGCAGGGCTCCTGCACTCCAGGACCTCATTGATGTCATGGACGAGAACCTAGATACCCTGCTTCCTGACGTTCGCGCACGGCACCTAATCTGGGAGCAAGCTCTTGGTGAGTCAACTATCGAAGTATTCAACTTTCTGCTAAGACGTGGAATACGGGGCTCACTTTACCACTACATGCTGACCTCCAATGATCCCTATATAGTCCGAAATCTCGTAGCCGAACTCGGAGGACACAACAACCCCGGCGAGGCCTGCTCCAGGTTGTTCACAGAGAACGAGGTGCTGACCAAGCAGGCCGTGCGCCTTGCCAAAAAATATGCTGCAGGCGTAGTGCCTGCTGAGAGCTATGCCAGGTTCCTCAAACTGTCGAAGTCGGGAAAATACTTCTACTGGCGTGTCAGGTGCAATATTAGTTACGAAGATCGCTGCCGCAGCCTGATATTCATGGCCCTTTGTGGCACAGACTTCAACAAGACCCCAAGCGGACTGGGCATAAAGGCCCTGACCACGGCAGCTCTTGGGCACGTTGACGCTTTTACAGCCTGGTGTGACCGCCACAGGGAATTTCTACTTGGTGAGAAGTTTCCCCCTTCCGCACTTTGCTTGGATATGTGTGCCCAACTAGCCAAGCTCACGGGTATCCGGAAGAACGTTTGGCCCGCTCCTGAGTGCAGTGTGGCCATCCTCACAACCAAGTTTGTCCTGAGGCACTGGTTGTTAAATTGTCCCGAGCCTGGGCCTAAGTATGGGTTCAAAGTCCAGAATGATGGCAAGATTGTGTTTGATCTGAAGGCTTATGAGAGCAATGAGGGGTTGTCCACCTCATCATAGATGTGTGAAATGGAAATCCCATGTAAAGTTTGTAAAGTTTGGATAACTGTGCACATGATGTGAATAAAAAAAAGGAAACCTGAATACAAAACATGGTGTACAGTGATTTATTGGTCAAGATCTGTCAGTGGATCCCCGGGGCTGATACATATGCCCAAAGTAAGAACACCATGAAAACCCTTTACACATTTAGAGAGATTCAACTCCCTACTGTTGTAAACATTTCAAATAATGGAAATTACAATAACAACAATATAACACCAGATAGACACAATTTTTGTTGTTGACTAGTTTTATTTAGTTCAGCGTTATTATTTTAATTCAAACTCTATTCAATTATCTGGGTTTGTCCACATGTTCAAGGAATATCGTTGTGATTTTATTCCTTGATTTTCTTCCTTGAGTGTTCCTCTTCCCATTTCTTCAATGCAATCCTGCAATCTTTTACATAATACCGGTATCAGCCATGGGAATATCAAGCACCTCATCTTCAGAATCTGTTGTATTTTGGTTGAGAGACTGTTCAGTACACAAGAGGTCCATACCATCATCGGATTCCGCAGAAGCAAAATCAGGCTGGGGTATGAATTGGCCACGGGTTTCTCTCCTGCTCATGATCCTCATGCTCTTCCTCCTCCCCGGCAAACATGGTGGAGGACATGATGGAGGAGTATATGAAACAGGCTCCTTATCCTCCATCTCCTTTCCCATGGGTGTTTTTTTCTTTTGGTTGAGAGATCCTTGGGTACATAACATGTCCATACCGTGTTCAGATTCAGCAGGAATTTGTCCTGGAGATGTTGATGATGGCGACAAGTCCATCCTTGTCTTCATGACTTGTTCTACCACACATTTTGTAGAAGCATCACTCATTGTGTCTCTTTGTATTGTCTTGGGATCCAGGTGGATTTGAGCTGGCAGTGGTCCTCTAATGTCCGTTAATGTTGTCCTTTTTGTGGAGCTTCTGAGGGAAAGATCTATTGAGGACTGAATAGTCACCCTTTATACTTTCTGTTCTTCTACTAATTTAACTAATATTTGTTTTGCAAGAAATATTGCCCCCAGTGGCCCGTAGTGATAATACAACTCCAACTTTCCCTTTCGTTTTCCTACGTTTTGCTCTGAAATCCTCCTCCTCCTCGTCCTCCTCTGTTTCATTTGCGCCCTGATCTTTCCCTTTTGGGTCATGAAGTTGTCCATGAAGATGTTGGGTAAGTGCTGGTAGTAACTGAGTATGCTTACTTGGCTGGAGCTGTGTTGTGCATCGGTGTGCTCTGGGTTGCATGGGTAGGTCAACAACAGTGTCAACAACAGCTGGTAGTCGTAGCCTACAATCGCCAGGGTCATCACTCTCTCCAGCTATAGCAGTGTCTTCTTGCAGGGTAAGACTCTGGCGATATATATTGAACAAATGGTTTCTGTAGCTTAGGTCTCTGCTGTCAGTTTTATTGGGCCTCCATCCTCTGAGCATAACCCTCTTGTTGACACAGTTGGGAGTTAGGCACTGGAAAACCTGGGGGCAGAAGCAGGTGATCCAGGGGTACTTTTCACGCAGGGCCCTGGTGATGGTGGGTCGGTAGCAGTTTAGTACTGTCACGTGGTTGGCTCCAGGCCTGACAATGACCAGGTAGCCGAGCGTATCCTCCGCAATGTTTGGGTAGGTGAGGGAGAACATCATCCACGTGAGCCACAGCTGGCAGTTGTAGCAGGCCAGTGTTTCCTCATCAAGCACATCACTGTTCCTGGTCTTGAGCTCAAACAGCACTGTCTTATTTGTTACGGTGTCATAGCCGACCATGTCCACCTCGGTGCTGGAACACCAGTCTTGCTGGATGCCCCTGCAGCCCTTCGAACACTTGTTGTGGTATGTGCGAGACACATTCTGCAGATGGTTGCGTTCCCGAATGTCAGGCTTGGGAATGCTAGCCACTTTCACACCCCCTTCATACCGATTCACCTTGAGTGCGGCCAGCTGCGTTAGGATAAGCCTGGCCACGTTACAGACCTGGAGCTCTGTTTTCTTACCATTGAAAACGTCCCTGCAGTCCTGATTGACTGCATTATCAATGTCGATCGAAAGGCCAAGCTTGTTCCACACTTGCTCTACACCGTTTAACGTAAGCGCAGAGGCCTGCCAGCGGGCCAGTAGTTCGTTTTGGAACATTTGTGCAAGTTTTTCCTTGATGTTGAACGTGCTTTTCATGTGGTTGGGCAACCATTCCAACCTGCTGTCTGGGTGTGTGCTTAGGTCATTAATCACAGAGTAGAATATGTTCAGGCTGATCATGTTTTCATGCTTGTTTCGTTGTTTCTTTTTCTTGTTAAGGCCTTCAGCAATTTCGCAGACTTTGTACCACTCATTGGGATTAGGGTCTTCCTTGTCCCCAATAGACCTTGAATACAATTGCAGCCTCTGGAACCCACTGTCTTCCGAATGGAAACGCTTTAGAAAATGTTCCTTACTTCTCTTCTTCTTCTTCTTGAATTGACCTTGAGTACTGATTGATCTACAAAAAACCGGTGAATTATTGTCAGTGTCAATATACCTCCAGGTGAACTCAATCACAGGCTCTGCGGGGATCCTTATATTAACTGTGTGGGAACCCATATTTCTGCAGTGTTTGCAGTACCACACTATTAGTGTATCCTTTGTCATGAACATACCAACCATGAGTGTGTACAACAGGAAAGATGTCAGTGGAATCTTTAGCGCCCTACCAGCTTTAAAGGACAGTACAGTTACAGCGCTGCAGAGTGTGAGCAGGTTTAAGGGCAACTTGGCGGTCACTCTCGAAATCATCAGGACTCTAGTCGTATGCTTCTTGGTCCTGCCAAGCAACATACTGTACCTGCTCGATCACGAACACGGTAACACATACAGGTTTCAGCTTGCTCAATGCACCAAGGATAACGAAAATGATGGCGTTGAGGGAGATGCATATGGACAAGTCTACATTAGAAGTGGCATGGGCTTGGTTTTGCTTGGCTGCATCTCACTGGTCGTATGCATCGTATTCAGCTACTTTGCCAGTGCTAGCAAATGGAAGTTGGCCAGCAAGCAAGGGCTCAGTAGGAGCATGACTGACAGCAAGAGCAATCTGATCGTATTGCTCTGCCTGGCAATAGGTAATATGGAGCTTGTCATGTCTGTGGTGGCAGGTTGCATGGAACTCCTATACAGGCCACTTGTGGACTCTCTCACCAGGTGGCACAGCATGGAGTTCGCCATCGCCATCATGAACATTTTGGTTGTAATTTCCCACTTCTGTGGCTCAGTGATGATAATTAAAAGCATACTTGGGAAGAAGAACGACCTGGAAGAGAGGGGGCTATCAGGCCCTGCAACTCACTATGCACAAGGCCCGTCCCATCAGCAGTACCAGGGTGGGGGGTGCTCAAGCTATTACACCCCTGCCTTCTCTGGGACACAGCACCACTCAGACTCCTCCGCCTTCTCTGGGATACAGCACCACTCAGACTCCTCCACGACCATGACATCGCGTCAGTACTAGGTCCCCCAACCTCCCACAAGCAAATGAAAACAGATAACATGAACCTCACGACAACCTCTTTCGATTACTTGTCTTTATTTTATTTCTCACAAATATAGACATATGAATTAACATCATGTGCAGTCAAGAGTTAGAACCACCTCAACTGGCAAAAAAAACAGACAGGAGCAATTGGGTAGTGGTGCACCACAAACTTGTACACAAGGCTCATGGATGACAGCACTGAGTGGTTCCTCTTAAGATCTGCTGCAGACCATACCCGCATCAATCAGATTCATCATCCTCCGTCATCCTCCACAAGCGAGATGGTTCTGCGGCACGCTGTTTATGATTCCACATTGCTTCCAAGTCACGGCTCTGGCTCTGCTGCTGCTGGTGCTGCTGTTGGTGGTGATGTTGATATATGTGGGTCTGAGTAGGAAGTTCTTCTTTGTCTATCCCAGTGTACAACTGGTTGTGATGCGACAATGCCTGCTGCTGTTCCGTGTGGGGTGGAGCCGAGGGGTAAGAACCCAAAGAATTGTTTGAGAACCAATTGGGTGGTATATCTTTCAGAGTGTGGTACCTATTGGAATTGCAGCATAGCCTTGCATGCGTGCTCTTCCGTGAGGTCAGCACCACTGTCATGCAGTAGCGAAACAGCAGGTAAATGTAGTATCGTCTCAGCTTGCCTTGATCCAAGATAATGGCTCGGGGAATGATTGAGTTCTCTTCTTTCGCAGCCTTGAGATCCATTTCATGAAGCCTTTCTAGATCTGCCAGGTGCACATAGCAGGAGTCAACCCTCTGCCACATTGCCCTCAGGTGATCCACAGTTGATTGCTCATTTCCATACCTGCAAAAGTGCAGCAGGCCCATTGCAGGAGCCCCAGCCACAATGATGATCTCAAATAATTCCAGAGATGCATCATGTGACAACACCAGCTCGTCCCGTTTCAGACTTGCCATTATTTACCTCTTCAACTGAGACCCAGGCTTTCTAGTTTGCCAATGGACAGTAAATACCCACCTACAAAATGTCCAAGTTTACTGAAGAGTTGAACAATCTGATGCGGATTCATTCGTTGTACCACGTGCAGACGGTGGACGCTGAGAACATTTCAGGGCTACTCTCGTGCATGCAAGTCAAAGAACCTGTGGGTCTGGCAGAGGCATCAGATCCTTCCGTGAACATGCTCGAGCGGCTCCAATGCCTCTTCCAGAAAAATTACTTATCGAACTCAGTGACGATCTTCGGCAAGGACAAGAAGAAACATTTGAAAGCCAGGACCAAGTGGGTTGTGGCGACGGTGCATGCCAGTGAGGTCGACTTTGAGCCCAAAACTCTGGTCTTGTTCTATGTGATGGGCCATAACAAAAAGCGAGACCATTCCCCTAGCAACCCCTTGGCAAGAAGTTGTTGCATGCTTGCTGATAAATCTATTGAATGGCTGTACAGAAACTTCTCTGCCCCCGGGCGAGAGTACACGTTGGCACAGGTCTGCTACGAGGACAGTCCCCTGATTGAGGGTTTCAAACCATCTAGCTACAATACAGTGAAAGGTGGGGTGAAGCCCGGACCCATTATGGACAGATTTGGTAGGAGCTATGTAGATAAGCGTGCAAATGGAGTAGATTCCGATCTCTCCCCAGAACCTTGGACCCTGCTGGTAGATGTCGGGTCTAGTCAAGGTCATGATGAGCAGGATAGCCTTGACCTGCTCATGTTCATGGCTGACAGTGATAAGCTGCTAGGCCATGGAGGATTTGGGGTTACTGTGGCCCTTGGGCCCAATGTCGTGGCCAAGATAGCCCTGTCTCCTGAGTTGTGCGACTGGTCTGTGCCGATGGTCAGAAATAAGTTCTTGGCTTACGCACAGGTGGCCTGCCAGATGGAGGAACTGATGTTAGCATCTTCCATGAGGCATCCCAATGTGGTAACCACGCTTGGTGGATACTGGTGCGATGGTGCCGAGTACGCTCTCGGCGGCAGGGCCGTGATTGTCATGGAGCGGGCTGCGTGCACCCTGCAAGAGTTCACCAAGGCACTGGGCAACTCAAATAGGGTGAGCAAGGTATTGCTCACAGTGGAGTACGACACGCTCAGCGGTCTGAACTATCTCCGCAATAGGTCTGTCCAGCACAGGGACATTACCAGCAGGAACATCCTGGTGTCAGCATGTGAGACACGGAGTCCCTTCCCCCTGGTCTTTAAACTCAGTGATTTTGGCACTGCTGGAACATTCATTACGCCAGACCAGCACAAGGGCAACCTGGTCAACATGCCCCCTGAAGTGCTGTGGTGTGCAGACCATAGCTTCGGCAGCGATATTTTCAGCTGGTACTGTGTAATGTGGGAGTGCAGGTTTTCCCAATCATTCTTCCGGTACCAAGCCACCCGCACTAACAGGAGCTTCTGCAAGAAAACGTATGCAGAATCAATGACATCCACGCTGGGCTGCTATAGGCCAGATGACCCATCCACACTTGAGATGCCCCACATGAAGCTCATTGGTGCCTCCGAACTCTTCCGGAGGTATGGTCGCAACAGACCATCATTGAAAGAGGTGGGGGAGTCCTTCTACAACAGGCTCCATAATCTCAGTGTCAACCCCAATTACTTCCAGGAGTTTGTAAACATAGGTCTTATGTGCATCACCCTGTACCCCCAGGAGCGGAGCACACCAGCAGAGCTGCTCTCCACGCCAAGGTACACCTGTGCCAAAATGGATATCACACCCCCAAACTGTCCACCACCACAATATGAGATGCCCATGTCAATCGCAATCGGTTCCTACAGGACCACAGATGTGGTGCTGACCACCGACCTTAGTAATGTCACAGCACTCCAGCCTGTACCCGTCAATGGCTCTGCACAGCGCTACATTGCAAAACACCAGCAGAATGAATTTGAGTTTGGGGCAAAGTACGACGCAATGAGCAAGACCCACTATGGCCTCGATACACTGAGGCTGGTGCCTGATCACATACAGCCAGAAGAATGGTACAAAAGCAAGGTCAAGGAGCTCTGCGCCAGGGGTGCCCTTCTACGCAAGCGATTCCAAGGCAAAAAGCGGAGGCCTACTGACAACTCCACAAACAGAGTTCTGGATGAAGGACCTAGGCTGTCCACATCCATCACTTGGGGCTCTGGTGTCATTGATACCTCTTCGGGGCCCAGTGGGCAGCAGGGAGAGAAACTGGACCACATCAGCCAGGACAAAAAGACATCACAAGAACAGGCCCCTTCAGCGGCTTCCGCTCCTACAGTAGTGACAGGGGCTGACTACCCTGTAGTCGCTTACAATCACGTAGAGGCCGCCCATGATGAGGATCAGAGAACCACAGAGGGTGTTACTATCACAGGGAGAATAAAGAAGGACGAGGTTCCTGTTGCCGTTGTGACTCTGGTCGCTCAAGACCATGCCGACATGATGTTGTTCAAGCAGAAAGTGATTAAGCTGTCACAGACTGTTGTCACCACAAGACCGGATCTCTTCAATGGTCCACATGGAGGAACGGTATCTTGCAGCAGTGCTAAAGATATACTGGTGTTCCAATATGCACAACTGGTACCACATATAGTGGAGATGACACATTACAAAACGGTCTCTGAACAGCCAACAGGGAGGTCAGAACTCATGACTCAGCTGCTGTTGACACTCCAGGCTGCATCAGAAGTGAGCCTTCTTCCGACCCAGAAGCTGCTACCCTGTGACATCCTGATGAGTAGAGGGTCGGTGACGATTGACCTGGTAAAATACCTTGCCAGATACTTCAGGAGCACAGAGGAAGTCTTGGGCGACGACAGTGAGTGGCTGGTGGACAATGTTGCAAATGCAGCATCTATACTGGTGCCCGAGATCTCAGCACTGTGCAGTCCCAGGAGAAACCGTATCTCTGCTCCGGAGTTCTTCGAGTGGGCACTGACCGTGTGTAACTATAACTGGAGGACCATAGAACGTATAACGCCCAGTTTTGTGGACTGTAGGGCGAGTAAACTAACATTTAGAGACCACTGCTATGGAGCAGGATGGCTCACCAAGAAAGGCGAGCCAGCAGACTTCAGGAGGCAGCTCGAAGTGTTTACAGAAACCTTCCTGCCCATTGAGGTCTTTGGGATCCAGGATGCTGATGCAAACCCAATGCTCTTTGACGAAATTGCCAGAAACATTGTGTTGACCTTGAGGACAAAGGTATTCGGCTTTGAGGAAAAGGTGGTGACCACGGTTACCGACTGCATCCGCAGCCCCACTACTCTCTCAGAAGGAGCCCTGGCCGCTGTGCCACAGGTCAATAACATAAGCATGGACACAGCCGAGATGGTCATTCACAGATCCTACTACGGGCATGGAACAACACTGAATATGGTGACCACGCTCAAGTGGACGCCCTTGATCATGTACCAGAAGCTGTTTAGGGAGAGCCCTGAACCCAAACTTTGCTACTACTACTATGAGGTTAAGGTGATATTTGTGCGAGTAGCCAACAAAGGCATCGAGAAAAGCGTTAAAAGGCTGTTCAGGAACTTGACCTCTTGGTCATTCACAGACTGCTGACAGAGGCAGCCACTCCCCTAGTAACTTGGGTAATCTTCAGATGACCCAGCATTTGTCCAGGTCATATAAAACCAGGCTGTGGGGTAAAGTATTAGCACAAGTACTCACAAGCAGCAGAGGCAGCAGCAGAGCAGGATTCCCCATTGAAAATTGTAACATAATAAGCCTTAAAGTTCAATTCCAAATCATCATGCTGCATTGTGCAGCAGAGACCACGCTCAGAGGATCTGAGGCTACCAGGGAGGGTTCAGGACATGGGAGCAGAGGGCTCAAGGTGGTTTTGTCTAAGATGCCACCTTGGTACAATGAGCTTCCCGATGGGAGTGAGCAGGAAGATGGGAGTGAGCAACAGGGTTCTGGGGATGTGGAACAACCAACATATAAACAACTCTCGGAAATCATGACATCAATGATGAATGAAATCTTGTGTGACCAACGGTGGAATAGCATACAAATGAAGGAGATAAACTTGATGAAGTTGATCAAAATGAAGACCTTTGAAAGGGCTAAAGAGCTTAAGTGGAAATCACTGGAGCTGATAAAAACCCTGATGGACCTGTTCGAGATTCAGCACTGTCATGGACTCCGGTGCTTCTCCGATCCTGCACAGGTCGATCGGGCCGGCATAAAGCATGAGCTGCTGGCGGAGCACAACTATGTCCTCTTCTATCTGCCAGCAAAACACCTAAGTGAGGGCATCAAGCCTATCATACCCGTGGTAACCTATTGGAAGGACTGGGATAACATGTGGTATCTTGACTGTTCAATCTCCACAGTTGCCACGTACCTAGTGCGCTTGGGCTCGTTTGGCAACAGGCCATCCTACTTTGTCCAGGAGGTACTGGCACTGCAGGACATGGAGACTCTCAAAGCCCTCAAGCTCATTGTAGGCCACTTGTTTGAGTTCTGGGACCTGTGTCTTGAGGTGCCAACCCACTACGAGGCTTTGACGCCATGCTTTACTCAAGTCAAGCTTGACAAACTGGTTGGGCCTGATCCCGGGCAGGGTGAAGGAAGCTTGCAGCCTATGCTCTGCCTAAATGAAGGGACTGGGGGCTCAACCGACACCAATAAGCTTTGGTATGAGGCGAGTCAGTTGCGGCCAGGGCTGATCACCACAAAGTTCGTAACTGATTATGCAGAGCGAGCCACACCGGGCCTACAATTAAAGCATGGCTCAAGCTCTCGGAACTGTATATTGCCGATCATCAGCCAAGAGCAGGTTGGAAAACAAACAACTTTGTTTGTGTCAACAACGTCCAGGTTCCTGAAAGCAGTGGAGCACACTGTGATGCTGGGTAAAGGGGAGCTTCCGCTTTGCAACGTGCATCTCCTATCAGATCTGGCCCTGAGGAAAGACTTCTTGAGCCCACCTGAATTGAACAGTGAGATCTACACACAAGTCCTCAGACGGTTCAGTGAACGTGTGAACTCTGATTCCATGGTTAGACTCACCATGCCCAACCACTTGGACCGTGAGATTAGAAATCCACAGCGCAATGAGTTGGTGACTACTGGTATCAACCTACTGGACCACAATATCCCGGATCCCTTCGCTGTCGCTGAACTCCTGTGCAGCAATACCATCAAGGCAGAGTCATACTTGAAATGGTGCACCAGCATGGCTAAAGATGACACTCTTGTACAGTTGGCCAAACAGATAAACATTCAGGGTCTGAAAGAACGCATGGACAAGATCTGGATGGAGCTACAGCAGATGGCCGAAGAGTATTGCAGAGCCATGATGGGCCTCAAGGAGGATACAAAGGAACCCCTGTTTGAACAGTGGGCCACGCTGTTCAGCTGTGAGTTCCAGACTCCAAGGAATGCAACCAGGGCCCAACGTATGTGGCAGAATATGATGAGAAGCTCACAGTGGGGAAAGAAAAAACAAAAGGACGCATTTGTTGCCAAGAATGGTGTTGAGGCACCAGAAGGACAAAAGTGCGAGCCTGACTTCAAGAAGGCAAGGGTATTCGCAGGAAATGCCAAGGTGTTTATGCAAATGCTCAGAGAGGACCAGACTGCCATCGAAAAGTGTCTAAAAACCATGGGGTTGCCACTGCAGCGGAATGACCCTGGTCAAGGTGTTGAAGGCAAGTTCATCAAGGGAGGAGAACAACAACTCGAAAGTTTCCTGCTACCACGTGCTCACAGAAACAACAATGGCAAGCTGAGCTGGATCAAAAACTTGTTCTACCTGCTGAAGCACCCATGTTGGATCTATGGAAGTCTGATCAAGAGAGATGCAGTCTGTACACTGCTTGATGTGCAAAACACCATTCTTGCAGAGAAGAACGCCTCCATATTCAGACAATGGACATGGGACCACCAATTGGACTTGGTCAAATATTTTGAGAGCATTAAGCACAGCAAAAAAGACAGACTGAGTCTCGCACTGGAGGACAGCCTATGTGGAATCAGCTCAAGTTGGTTCAACAAGGGCCCCGAAAAAACAATGCTTCAGGCCAAGGGACAACAGCAAGATCGTTGCAAAGTGCATGTGAAGGAGGAGGGCCTTATCCTGAGTAACTTAGTGGACCGTCTGTGGCTCAGCGTGGAGGCGGACAAAGAGACCTTGAACAAGGTCTCGAAGAGGGTCCGCAAAAAGTCTAAAGAAAGCAGGAACTCTAAGAAGGCAAAGTACAATGCACATGAGCAGCCCAGTGAGGGGCCTCACAAAGCTACAGCTCACAAGGGTAGGAACAGGTACCACTCGCTTAAGTTCAGAGGTCCCGAAGAAGAGCTCTTGCACAACCGCAGAGAGGACATGGCTACCAAGGAACCCAGAGCAAAAGTTCGCAAGACCAAAGCACACAAGCCTGAGAACGGGAACATAGTTGGAGGCTACGAGTCAGATCGCGAGTCCTTTGAAAATCTGAGCCAGTGTAGTGAGATTTTCGAGGACAACAGAGGACATAGCTGGATTGGCACCGAAACAGGGCAGCCATGGTCTGAAGAAGACAACTGCAAGAATCTCACAGAGGCCTCAATGGGGAACATAACTTATGATAAACAGGGTGCTCAGGAATTGTGGCAGATGTGACATGTACATATATAGTGTGTATGTTAGATAACTCACAATCTTGTTTTTTTAATGCATTTCGACTTTAATGTTTCAATTCAATCATTAAAAATCTAAACTCAATCAGCATTTGTGCTCCTTATGTCATTTAGTGCACCCAACAGAAACAAAAAGTACTGAACACTGTATTTGTTGAAAACTGTATTCCATCAATTATTTGTAGTTGATGTTCCAAACTCAACTGAATGTTTATTTATTTAAAACCTTATGCCCATACCTAACACCGTGTAAGATATCTAAACTAAAGCTTTCACCAAGTGCACATGGCACCATGCAATGTCAAAATAGGAATGCTGAAGCTAATAATGCTACTGCTTACATAAAGACATTTTCTTTTCTAGTCATCATTATTACTACAAATTACAGTCTTAGATAGCATAAGTTATTGAATGTGGGCAAAATAAAGTAAATCCAACGTAAAGTATGTGATTTTATTAAAGTGAAACATACAGCACATAACTTAACTTGATATAGAAAAGGCAATCCTTGTCTCGGCTACTTATTGTAACACTTGTTTTAATTATACAGCCTTTGTTCAACCAGTACAACCATGTTTTATTTTAACCATAAGCACATTAAGTATAACACAACAAAAGACATGGAATGTCTCCATTGGTCCACTGAAGTTGGAAGGTGTGAGGAGAACTGTGCATGGACCTGAATTGTCCATGCAAAGCCGGTGCGGTTCTGGGTTCGGAACTCCCACTCTCTCGCCAGCGGACCTTAGCGGTTCTTCACAGCTCTTCTTCCAGGTCTCTTCTTCCTGCTCTTCTTCCCTGGCTCATAGGATTCCTCCACTGCATCCAACATTGCTTCTTCCTCATCGCTAGAGAACATCTCAAGGATTTTCTTCTCTATGACCTCTAGTGCATGGGAGTCCTCCACTGCATCCCTGGCTTCTTCGTCCTCATCACCGGAGACCACTGAGCGCTTCTTTTCTACAACCTTTCTACAAGAAGCCTCTCCACTTGCGCCAGGGACTTCGGTGGCAGTTCCTCGAGCACCAGAGACCACGGAGCGTTTCTTTTCTACAACCTTTCTAGAAGAGGCCTCTCCACTTGCGCCAGGGACTTCGGTGGCAGTTCCTCGAGCACCATACTCAAGATACGTGCGGGTGGTGAAGGCCTCTTTGATTGATGGGGGGACCACGTACCATTTGGAAGAAGTCTCTACACCATGGCACATGGAGGAACACACAAGATCCCGCTGCTCTTTGCTGAGCTCCCGATGGGCCTGATCAAAGAGCGAGTATTTAATACACAGAAGTGGAAACCAGAGGCAGCAGGACACATGTTGTAATTAATACATTTTAATCTTAGAAACTTACCAATGTTGCTAAGGAGGAACGGATGACAGTTACTGTCACATTGTGCATTTGCATGGAATCGAACACCATCGCCACGGACTCCCCCAGTTTCTTCATCTCTCCACCAGCTGAATTGAAGAAGAAGTATTGTCTGCGGGTTAACTGACAATGGTAGCCGGGTATCTTTTTGCGGACCTTGTCAAACCCCAGGAACCAGTCATACTCTGGTTTCGTTAGAACAATTCCTGCTTGTCCAAAGGTGCCAGAGGTCTTGTGAGCAGCCACCTACGGTTGTTGATGAACATGTATCATATTGTTAGAGCCAAAATACAAATTGTACAAATGAACAAATAATACAATGTGTATATACATGTACATAAGCAAAAATATACATACATAATCAATTTAAACAAAATAGATAAATGATCAGATTTGTGAACAAATTATGAATTAATATAAGAATAAAAGCAATGTTTGCAACACATAAGCTGTTACATACATTGATGACCACTACATCTCCCTCTTGTTGTGGGTTCAATGCTTCCTCGTGGGTCATGTTGGTGAGCACCCCTGTCCGATGGCCACTTATGGAGAAAACATAACCTGCAAGCCACCCAACGAAGTTTTTGAGTGCTTCTGCGTTCCTTGGGCATTTCATCAGTTTTACTGAAATAAAGGTTTTGAGAAAAATTGAGATTATTCTCCTCAGAGATGATACCCTGTAGCTGAAATCAGCCAAGATGTTTGTCGCCTTTTGAACCTACCCAGAGAATCGGGGATTTTACACTTTGCCTCACTGCGGAAATTGTCCAACTGGCCCCTGCTCAGGACCAAAGCTGTAAAGCAATAGTAATATCAATGGTATTAGTAATAACAATATCAATAAAATAATAACAATAATGACATAATGAGATAATATTTTACTTACAGGCCTTTTCCAATGTTTTTCTCTGACGATGACCAAGGAGTTCTGATTCCAGTGCATCTTGTTCTTTCTTGAGAACTTCCAAAAGGAACCTCAAGCGGCTGGAACTCAATCTAACCTGAGTGGCAAAATAAAGTGTACATTAAATTGCATTACCCCAAAAGATAAATTCATCACCAAAGCAACAATAGGGGCTTAAAAAAAAACTATTAAATCGTGTATGGGTGTTTAATCGTCGTTGGAATTCATAACACAGTACATTACTACACAACAGGAAGAATAAAAGCTACCAGCCCTATAACACTGCTAATCTTACCCCATTGAATGCCTGATCACGCACGTACAGCAGGAACGCCCTCACATGGTAGACTCTGAGCTTGATGGTAGGAATTGCATACTCTGAGTCTGATCTTAGAAATTTGAGCCACCTAAACAAATATATAAACAATAGTTTAAGTAAAGATAAATGACACAGCAGGAATTGAAAATCATTTACGTTTTGCTATTAAAGTAAACTAAAAAATAATATGCAAATTAATATGCAGACAACGTCACCCTTTAATTTTCTCAGGGTCATCTATATATGTAAGGGCCACGGTTGGTTTGGATTCGTCACTTCCCCACATCCGTTTAATGAACTCCATTACATGCTTGACTCCCTGTTTGCAGTTCTCAATTTTCTTCTTTGATGCATTGGAATGCAGCTGACTGTTCAGCCAGTGCTGAGTGAGTGTTTCTACAACCATTGAATGAAGAGAATCAGTGTCAATATAAAGGCAAAACAGTCATAACATCTTATGTTGATCAAACATACCGATTGTCATGCGTCCTTGTTTCTTGTGCTGGGATTGAGAACTGGATGGCAGATCCCCTGGTTCGCAACGCATTTGGTCTCTCCCAGACGTTCCCCGAGGGTTTTCGGTGTGTGGTTCATAGGCAATCTGTCTTTCATCCCCATTTGCTGTGTTGTCTATGCTCCTGCTTCCACTGTTCATGGCTCCAGTCAGTTGACCCTGCAAATCTGACACCATTTTCTTGACTTTCTCCAAATCATTCCTTAAGGAGTTTTCTTCTCTTTTCCTGTCTTCCAACTGTTTAAGACGCAGGCGGATTTCCTTCATTTTCTCATTAGCCACTAATTCTTTCCTCTGGTCCTCCTATAAACACAGGACATAGGGTATCAAAAGGTGCATCTGTAAATAAAATCACTAATTGCGTAACTGGAGAAAGGTTTTAGAAAAATAAAAAATCTTCACCGTCATATCAATGTGTTTTTTTTCTAGGTGTGAGTCCAGCCTTCTCTTGTACTGGCCAGTGCACTTTCCTTGGTGACAGGGGAGTGACCCAGAGTACCTAAAAAAAAAAATATATATATATATATATATATATATCACAATAATGAAATTACACCAAGTTTTTCAAAGTAACTTCCCCAACAGTGAAAATAACCCCGTTTGCCAGTTAATTAAAAATAAACTGTCTATCCCTTTTTACTCACCTCCCATGGTCAAGGGAAAGTCTGAGTTTACGCTCCTCCTCATCAATCATATGATGTTTGGACATCAAGTGGTCAGGCAGATTGCGCACTTCGGACTGGCAAACGGGGCACATTCGATGTAAAGGCATCTTTTAAATCTTCCGAATATGTAGAATATGGAAGCGAAGCGAAGCAACTGTAAGTATGCAGTATTTTTCCTAAGGCTGCTTCTAAACGGGCATAAACGCTCTGACAAGTGTGAACGTCTGCTCATTACAGCCAATATTTAAGGTTTTTCACAGAAATCCACCCCCACCCCCCATCTGTGTCATTGGTTGACCTGCAAGATCAAAGCGTTTCCCTATGACATTTAGATATATTTTTTACAGACACACGCACCAACATAAATTGCTTAAGATTGTCCACCATGTCCAAACACAAAGTCACACAGGACACATAAAAACACAACAGGTAGCTTTATTGTAAAATCAAATTGCATGTGTACTTGTTCGTACTGCCTGGGACATCGGTAGAATAAGCTGGTCTTCTCAGGACTGAGGCCTTTTCTCTATTGGCATCATAGATAGGGCGGTCCCCACCCGTTTCCTTGGTTGAGTTACATGGCTCTTAATCCACAGAGACATCTGAGATAGTAGAGTAAAAATGTTCTTGGACTCAGGACCCCGCTAATATTGCCATTGTTGTGAGCACCCTGGTGCGCAATCTGTGACGCAGCAAGAGAGCATACCTGAGCTCAAGGGAATCACTGTTGACCAGCCTCTCTGCGTCCAGGAGCCTGACCTTCGTGTTAAGGTATTCATCACTTTCAGTTTGAATGTAATGGAAGTAGCTCTGGTAGAGGGGCCTCAGCTCTGTCAGCAGTGCTTCTCCATTGTGTATGATCACACAGTCTATGAGCCTCTCTGGGATTAACACAGGGCTTGCAGCATACGGCTGTGAAATCCGCATCTCTGGAGGAGCCCGTAGAGGGTGGTTGGCATACACATTGTGGAAGGGCTCACCCCTGTCCCCTGCTTGCTGTATAGCCTGCGCACACAGTCTCGCCAGGTGGGCGTCTGCTTTACACCGGTCCAAACACATGTTCTTGTAACTTTCTGGGGTACCTTGGACAACTTGATCAACCACCGCTGCATTTCGCAGCCTCCTGAAAGCCACGTCCTGAGCAAATGAGGACACCCTTACAAGGCAGCCGTCCTTCCTCTGCCAGAAGCTTTTAATGGGGTGGGTGGCCAGGTGGCTGTGGAGTTCACATGTGCCTATGTCTGTGTCGCCCATCAACCGCCTACCTAGCATTGGAGATGTTGCGTGAAGACACAGGGGACCTGTGAAGGCCCAGCAGTACCTGAAGTAAATCTTGACAGGTAGTGCCACACGCTTGATGTGCACTTCCCTTTGAAAGTCTGCAGACGAGGCTTGCATCACAAGATCGCTTCTGAGTATATCTCCTGGGGAGCACAGGACTCTGGCCATGTCAACGCCACAAGCATCATCATCGTCATCGTCATCATCATCACCACACAGTGGTGGACCCAATCCAGAAGCCTTGAGCTCGGACCCTTCTGATATGAGCTGGCTGCTCACTGCCTCGGTGCCTGACATACTAGGTGGTGACCAAATGGTGGCACCCTGCCTGGCTGTAGACTGCATAAGGATTAGGCTGAACAAGTCGCTTGACGATGAGCGTGAGAAGCAGCGCCTCAGGAAGCAGCTACTTGAGTACAACCAGATCAGAGCTGACAGCACAGCCTTGGCTCATATGGTACGTCAGTATGGAAAAGAGGAGACTAAGAAACACATCGAAGAGCTCACGCTGTGCGGGGCAAACCGGGACAATAAGTACAGTTCTGTGATGGTTCGCTTTGGACGCATGGTAGACAGGGTGTTTGAGTACTTCACAGTCAAGCGCTGGCGTATGGAGCCATTTCAGCTTGAGTTGTTCCGTGGCGTCGTGCTGGGCATCACCAACAACCAGTTTGGTGACTCACTATTCAAGTACAAGCATGCACTTCTCGCCAAGATGCAGTTGACACCTTTGGGTTCAGATCGGTATGATTATAACCGGCCAAGTGTCTCACATGCCCGCGTCATTGACACTCTGTTTGCCCGCTACGCAAACCCATACACACTGTGCCTAGCCCCGCGTCAGTGTGGCAAGAGTCTGGTGATGAAGCTCATACTCGCAGCAGTCTTGCTCCACCTGGAGATAAACGTAATGGTCCAGGCACAGAACAGAGCAATGTGCACCACACTGAAGATGGGTGTGGAGACCATGATGAATGAGTTACAGATGCTGCCTTCCTTCACTCGGGCAGAGAGGATTGTTGAGATGTGCGGTAGCCCTGACAACAGGATCTACAACTTCAATGGGGAGTACAGGGAGCCTGCCCACGCTCACTTTCTGTCCTCTGGAAACGACGTGAGTGTTGATCTCCAATTTTACTTTGCATGCCTATTCTCAGCTTTGCATGTCCCCTGTCTTTTATGCATGGCTATGCTTTCTTTGCTTCTCGCACCGCCTAATGGCCTAGTGTGTGTGCGCTTGTGTGTATGCGCTTGTGTGTGTGAGTGGGGGGGGGGGGTCTCTTTTCACGCCCTCTCCTGAATCCACATATGGCCACCAGTACGGGCCTGGTCCTTCACAATACCCAGAGCAGCATATAACACCCATTGTGAGCATATTGTGAGCAATATTTCAGGTCGTCAATGAAGAGGTCCAGGAACCAAGAGGATGACAAGCCCATTGTTCACCTGACCAGAGCGTGTGATGGTGTCTCATGGGATATGTGGAACACACATGATGATCTGCTGAATGTGATGAAGGATCAAGTCCTCAGGGGCATGGCCCTTGCCTCCAATATGAGCTCTCTGACCCCAGTCAGAGTTCTCGCTATGAGAATGTTCTCAATCAGGTGCCAACAGAGTGTGTGTTGCTCACTGGGGAAGGACATTGTGCTCGATGTTATCCCACAAGCAGCATTGACCACGGAGATGACAGAGCTGGTTTCGAACCAGGGCATAGCCCCGGCTAGATACCTCCGATTGGGGTTTGTGGACTCAGAGGACCCTGAGCTGTCACTGGGAGTGCGGACTCATGAGTTATTCTGCTCTTCAGTGGCGGAGATGATGAACATGCATTATGACATCAAGCACCACTGGCCGTTGTTCAGCCGTGCCCTGACAATGTACTACCAGGACTCGTCTGCAGGTGATCTCCCCGGGGAGCAGGAGATGATTGGGTCTGATGGGCTTCTACACCACAGTAGCAAGCAACACTGTATACTCCACAATGTGCAGTTGGAAGGGGAGGACCACAGGCGCTACTGTGAGTGGAAGTACTCACCCCGAACAGCCCAGATTGTCCAGAGGGTTACCTGCAAGACATCTGAGGCTCAGGAAGAGGCTGAGGATGATGTTTCCCTGTCGGACCTTGGCACAGCTGATTCAGCCAATGGGACCTCAACCCACCAAGAAGAGTACTCCTACTCCCTCTCCGAATCGGACGAGTCTGGCCTTGTGCTGGATCCTACGATGCAGAAGATCTCTGACTTTAACAGTTTGGCCTCGGTTCTCACGGACACTCAGATGGGTGCGGAATACAAGTTGAAGTTGGTGGGAGACGTTGACTTTGACTACCTTGTCTCTTACTGCACGCGAGCCGATGTAACAGGCCGAAGGGGACTTCCTCACCGCAGTTCCTGGGGCTCTGTCAACCCAGTGCTACTGATGGATGACTCCTGTCTCATGCAGGGGAAAAAACCAACATACGTGGTGACTTCTCGTGCCAACCTCAGTCAAGTTATGCCAGACAAGGAGCTCTGTTACAATGAGGTTTTCTTGCCTGGAAGGCCAGTGAGCAGACTGAACCTAGACCTCGATCTTAAGTGCTGCTCTGTTCACCACAAACATCTCTCGGTTAAAGGGAGTGAACAAAGCATGTTCAAGCTAGGCAGGCTAATTGCCATCAGCCTGATCTCGGCAATAACCGACGTACTGAACTCGATGTGCTCTTCCAGGCATAGTCCCTTACACTATGAAGATGTGGGGAAGGTTACTGTGTACAAGCGAGAATCGAAAAAAATGAAACTCAGCTTCAGGATGCTCTGGTATCTGCCAGTGGAATTGTGCAGTTTCAGTGACATCAACTCGTACCACCACCTCATTAAGAAACTGGTTTGCAGAGCCCTCTGCTACGAGCTCCTGTCCTATCCCATCTCCAACGACACAAAGCTTTCTATGTGTGGCATGTGCAATATAGTCAAAACCAAAGCCACTGTTAGGAAAATTGGGTTTGGTTCCAAGTCACTGCTCGTTTTGTCTCCCAAAACGTCCCAGAGAGAGTCAGCCGTCGATGCGGGACCATACAGCGTCAGGAAGTGCGTGAGGCTTCCCAACTGCCATAAGAGAGAAATTCAGGGCACTGCAGCATTCAAATATGTGGCCACGTTCAACTCAAAGTATCCCGAGACTCACTCCGAGAGTCCTGAAGCCGCTTCTGTAGGTCTCTCGTCCAACCGGATCTTGCCAGACGTCACCTCCTTGGGACCAGGGTTTGATAATGTGCTCTTCGGGAGTGTGCAAACCCTGTTCAGGCTGTCCTCGGGGTTGCACAACAGAGAGCAGGTCCGGGAGGCCCAGGCTGCTCTTGAAAAGCTGTGGGAGGTACCCACCACAGTGACTACATCGAGCTCCGGCCTGACCATTGTGCGGGCAAAACTCAAGTCCAAACACAAGTGTCCATTTCACAACAAGGTGCACACGACAGCCCTACTGCGGGCCCTTGTGATGCCACACGGTGTAAAGTATAAATGCTTTGTGCCAAGAAATAATGTAACTCATGGGAAGAAATAAAGACTATGACAACATTTGTGTGTTTGTATTTTTGTTTTTATTTTTGCATGTGATTTGATTGTTTATTGATTGATTGATTATTTGATTGCTGTGCAATCTTTAATAAAAACAAAGTTAAAAGACATAATAATAAAATAATAACCAGAAAGATGCAATTGGAAATTGCAAGTGTGGTTCCCATGACTACATTCTACAGCAAGTTAACTGTCATGAAGTTCGAGAAAAACTTGAGCTAGCGACACTCCTGAAATGTTTTTCCATCGATTTCCATCAAGAGTGTTAAATATAAATATTTATTGGAGCTTGTTGAAGGTGGTGCCTTGATATCTTCCGTTGTGTTGGAAGATACACTCCAAGTTAATGGTGTTTCACCACTTAGTGATTGTTAGCACCTAGATATGGACCCAAACAACATGACCCTTGTTATGCTAGCACACCAACTTCTGTCTGTAGCCTGGCTGGGGACCAACCCAAAGACTATGCCCTGGTATGTCAGTGACCTTTACAAATGCACATCCATACCTGGAGTACAAAGCGTGATCAAACTGGCCAAAACCGTGTGCAGCAAGAATGAACACCTGTATGCGTGCTCAGGAACAGAGGCCAAATGTAGGTACCGCTGCCCTCTGGGCCAACCCAGCTGGCTAGACACCCACACTTGCGCTGACGTGTGCCCAGAAGGATACCATGTTAGCCGTATAACCAACTCGGAAATCTGCTTACGTCACAAGAGGTGCTCAGGTGACCAGGTCATGATACTCAAGGGCAGCACATGGCATGACACAGTGTGCAGCAAGCGAGGGGAATTTCTCTCCAATAACTCGATACCAGCCACACCATCTTTGGACAGTCATGAAGTCGACCCCATGAACCACTTGACCCGTCTGTGGATACGGGTCCTTCCAGAGACAGTTGTGAAGGAACTCTGTGCTAAGCAGAGCGCAACATCAGAGCTTTGTTGGCGCAACTACGAGCTGCATGGGAACTTTCAAGACACTGAAAAGCTTTACATCGAACTGCTCAATTCAGGGTTTGAGGTATATGCCAACGAATTGTACCATGATGTGATCGAGCTCTTTCTCAAACAATCCGTTATCAACGTAAACTTGCAGAGTCCGTGGTCTACCCGAGATGCAGAGGAATTCATAATACATGCCTACCTCACCACACCGGTTGGAATGCTGAACCAATATCAGGTCAAGAACCTGAACCTGACATGGACTGCGAAAGGCGCAGATGGTACTGAGGTAACCTTGATCCATGTAAACCGTGGTGTCCTCCAGCTCCCTATCATATCGATGTATTCCCTGGGCGGAGGAGAGGATGCATTCAAGCTGAGGAGGGGTTATGCAGAGGATTCTGTCTACCTCCCACTGATTATCAGTGACTTCAACTGTTTAAGACAGCGCAGCTTCGAGCTGACCCTGAAACTAAAATCAAAACTCGGTGTTGGCGACGAGGTGATCTTAAAAAAAGACATTCCTGTCAACTGCCACTGGGAGCCGGTGATTAGCCAAGGGTGCGAATGCAACCAGGCGGTCAGGGACTACATAAACCCACTGGGTCCATGCTCACCGGCTTGCCTGGTCGGGGCCAATGCCTTGACCCCCCAGTCCGGTTGGACCCTGACAGTTTCTCGCAATCCCCCTGATCCTGCTTCCCCACGGACTGGCAGGAGCCTGTTTGGCTCTAGCTCACCGAGCACAGAGCGCTTCTGTCTGGTTACTGAGTTCGCCTTTGACTTGCCCCATGGCCCTAAGCATTCGAGCCCTGCAGCACCATTGGACATGCAACATTGTGACACAACCCTCATTGAGTTGCGAGTTCTCACAAAGAAAATTGCGCCCATTTCAGGTATGTCTCACCGTAACAAATCGGGGGAATCAGACATCTACCCACCCAACCTTTATATCTCTGAGAATGCAAGGAGAACCATAGCCACCGCTAGGAGACAGAAGTGGCCAAACCGTCTTGGCATCAAATTCCACTTCGACTCAAAGCCCACGCGGGAGAAGATGGCCTCGGTCTTCAACTGGATGCTAGAGCTAAGCCGCATGGGTGATGGTGCTAACTCTCGTTTTCTCGTAGCCGTGGTTGAGATGGCTGTCAAAGAGGTCTCAGTTCGGGACTTTGAGTTTCTGCAGTTAATGTATGGCTCAGAGCTTGAGATCATACCAGCCCTAAGGGCTTGTGATCTGGCAGAGGCCCTGAGCGTCAGCAACCACATGCCGCATGGTGGCCGTAAAGTCACTCAGAGCAAGGCCTCTCAGGCTGAAATCTTGCTGAAAGGGCTCGGTGAGGTGGTGGCAAAACACGGGTTATTTCTCAACACTGAGAGCACGGGTGATTTTTCACCGGAGCTCTCCCAACAGAACAAATGCAGCAATATTAAGCCGGGTCGCTGGACATTGGGTCCCAAGGCCAGTCTCTCTCTAAATGTACCGTCTGTAGAAAGATACCCAGAGCGGTCTGGTGTGATTCTCTTTGAGGAGATGTGCCGGCGTAGCAACAACCGAGCCGGAATTGTGTTGACTATGCCCACAAGCCGTTACCGCAAGGAGAAATGCTCCTCAATTAAGGTTTTTAACAGGCACACACATAAAGGTCCCAATGACCTTGTGTACACCCTTGCTGAGCTGGACAACATGGCACAGGATATGTCCAAGTGGGGCGTTAGACGCTACTCCCTGGGCTACCTGGACCACACATATGGAATGTCAGACATGGGTGGCAGGTCGACTTTCAAGCTGGTCTCAGACAGCATTCTTAACCAGGCTTACCACCGCAAGCTCCATTATGTTTACACCGAGACCTCGGGCGAGGGCTATGCGTTTTACCCGCTCACCAGAGTATATGGTGTGTACAAGCTCCATGCTGGCATTTTTTTCCAGCTGGCAGATGCTGGCCCCAGGACCAAGGGCTTTGTCCCCGTTGCCAAATGCGTACCCGAAATCCGTCTGGGTTTAGCTTCTGATATGAACCTGGGCGCTGAGCAGAAAGGGGTGGGCGCTACAGTATCTGATCCCATAGATGCTATTCATGAAATCCCCTATGGTGTGTGCGCTGTACCGCTCCACGATCTAGGATCAGTTCCCAGCGCATGTGCCAGGCACTTCGATAGGCCCCTGGCTTTTGTCAGCCTTGAGGGCGAGACAATCTCTGTCTTTTTCCCCGACAGGAAGCGTGGTCAGCGAAACCTCCGTGTCCCTGCCCTAGACACCACGCTAGGAGCGCAAGATGACAAGCTGTGGCCCGGTGAGGTGGAGGCCAGCAGTGGCTGCTACAGTTATGTGAGCCGAGCCAAGCACACCACTAGGCTCACTTTCACATACCCTGCACAGCCGGATACTCCGGTAGGCTGGCTATCAGAGCTCAGCGGGCCCCAGCTATGTGACCTTGATGGTCCCCAAGGCGTCCCATTGGTGTCCTCACACAATGATTGGAACACCGAACTTGGGCATTTTGCATCGGAGATAGAGCGCCGTATGCTATTATCACATGCAGCCGCTTGCCTTAAGGGTTCTGCATTCTGCCTGGCTTTAGCTGATTATGCTAATTCATGGCCCCAGGGAGGGCTTGGAATCCCGGTCACCATGGAAACCTTGAATAGCAACACCACAGTCACCTTCGATGTGTACCATGGTGCACGCCGCTTTAGGGTACCATGCAACTTAACGCCCTTTACCCTGGGCTCTGTGGAGCCCAGGATGCCCTTCACGCATCACCCCATCTTCACAGACAATGGTAAAGATGCTGCTGTCGCTCAGTATAAGATGATGATCTCAGAAGTGCAAAGAGCTACAAAAAGTGTTCTCCGGTCCCTGGACAATCTACACTGTGGTGGAGAGCCTCAACCCCCACTGCGGCTCTCGAACAGAGCTCTTGTCCGTGTTGAGAAATGCCTGAGCTGGGCTGCATCTAGCATATTGAGGCTTGAGAAGGACCTGATAGGCTCCAACAGCTCCAGCAAGATCACATCTCCTGCCATGGAGACCCTAGCAGCCAGGGTATATGCCATCAGCATCACAAGCTTAATCCTGACCCTATTAATAAACTCGGTGACAGGTTTCCTGTTCCACCGTATTCATAGGGAGTGTTACAGGTCCCCGGGACATAACAAATTCAAATGACCTATCAACTGGGTTCTGCAGCAGCACTATTGTTCCACCTCTGCAGCCATACTGCAGTGCTGCTCTTAGCCATAACAGATGCTTCCTCATCGTCCAGGGCACTTTACCGCTCCCAAGACAGCCTCCAAGGCCACCCTATTCTAGTCCCGGACAGGGAGGGTAAGCTAGAACCCAAGACTAACACGCGTGGGGCGGTTACACAGTTAGTGGAGAAGGACAGACAGCGTAGTGACTACAGAGTGATCCTACCAGCAGGCAAGTGGAAGATCCGTACTTCATCAGAGCTTATGGTCTATGTTTTCTCCCTGGGTTCCACGTGGAAGAACCTGCTAATTTGGCCACATGATAACTGCTCGGTCAGCATGTGCAAGGGTATGGTCCAGGTGAACGGAAAACAAGTTTGCGACTCACTTTGCTATACCAGCAAATGGAGAGAAGCAAACACAATTCTCTGCCACGCAGAGGCTGAGTTCAATAGGGCTGTTGACAAGCTGGATGCCAGCATCAGCGATATGGAGGCCCTCGCTGAAACTCACCTGCACGAGGGCCACGATAGCTTTGCTCTGGATGTTATGGCTCTAAGCAAACTCTTGAAAGCCAAACGGAGACCGGCTAACACCTTGGACATATTGAGGCCCTATCGGGATATGGTCAGGAATGTTGCCACCGAATTCAGCTACGGTCACAGGTCAGACTCAATCCATCACACTGACCAGCTAAGCTACCGGATAGAGGACTGGAGGAGCGAGGCGCTTCAGGCAGCTGCACACTATGCCTTGGCCACGACAGTGCTGAATGGGGCCCAGCACACACTGGCAACCTGCTCTCAGGGCCTTATTATGTCAGACATGACAGGCTGCTACCCAGGCCTGCATAGTGGCCTAGGGCTATTCACTGACACTCCACTCCTCAATGTGATCCACACCAGCTATGAAGGTGTTGTGATTGTTGTGAGGCGCACCCGGTTCACCCCCATCAAGCTCTCTCACTGGTACATGGCCTTCACTGATGTTCAGACCGATAACCAGACCTGTTGGCTTGAACAGCACATGGTCACGGATGGAGCCCTAGACTACACTGAGCCCTTATGCAACGCCCAGGGCTTATGTGACATGCCTGTCCGAGCCGACAGGGTCACAGCATCCTGTGAGCCAGATGAGGACATGTGGCTGAGCCCATTGTGTCCTGTGGTTTGCGGCACACACTGCTTTGGCCCTCTGTGCTACAAACCAGAGACTGGGACCTACAATCTCAGGTCACCGCCGGGCCTGCTGCCCACGCCAGTGAGTGGACTGGCACCACGCAGTGTGCACAGGCCTACGTGTGTGATCAGTACGAAGATCCTCACCAGCCCCGAGTTAGCCACGGGGATGGAGCAGGCTGCAAAGCAGGCCGAGAGCGTGTCTCATTTGGTCAACCGTGGAGTGGGTATGATCGAAAGGCTGCTGGAGCTGGAGAAGAAAACCAAGGCTCATGTAAATTCGATGAGCAGGGAAAATCTGAGTGAAGGTGATAGGATATCCGAGCAGCAGTGCGAGTCCCTGCTGGGCAGCAGTGGATGGATGAGCATAGTATCACTGGCCGTCTCTCTCATTTCATGCTTGATCATTGCTATATGGGCCGCTGTGTCACTCAGTCCCAATGAAAACCCAATGCTATTGCATAACTTGAAACGCAGGGCTTGGTGACCGCAATAGAGTGCATTGTGATGATGGACACCTCATTGGACGACGATGATGATGATGATGATGATGATGATGATGATGATGATGATGATCATGGGTATATATGGGGGTGGGACCAAGGGATATACAAGAAAACTTTCTTCGCTCCTCAACAAAATTATTGTCAGGAGACCACAGGGTATTGTCACTTTTGTTGTGGCTAAAGGAGCGTCGGAGAGGAGTTTGGGAAGTAAATTGGTTAGTCATTGAGATCCTTTAGCGATCATCTAGTATAAATATCTATTAATCTCCCCAATCATAACATATATCATGATGAGTGACTCTACCCCTGAACCTGAGCAGACAATTTCGACTTCTTCTCCTGAAGCATCTGATTCTGTTGTTGAGGAGGAGTCTGGCAGCCCTAGAGAGTTTGTGCGAAGAAATAGATCTCAACTGATAGCCATTTTTACAGCCAACCTGCCTCTTTTCAAGTCAAAATTAGTTGAAGGGGGAATACTGACAATTGAGGACATATAATTCGATTGAATTTAATTTGTGGGAATTTAATTTGAACGATTTCTTTTTTTTTTCCTTTTACACCCTCCATCAGAAGAACAGCCCCAAAGGACTCTGTGACCTTGCCTCATGAACAGGCAGGGAGCTCTCAACAAATACACTTGCACTGCAGTACTATGTCAGTTTTGAGATGTCAAGAATAGCCGGGGGGAGGCTGGTCTTTGACAACTTGTGGTATGCAAGGAACCTGTGCTTTTTCCACACAACCCTTCTCAGTTCTTTTCTGGTCCGCCCCCAAAAGGGGAGGGTGTATACAACCTATATAAGAATGTTGTAGGAGTCTTATTCGGGGTTTGACACAACTATTTTGCATCGTCTCCATATCATGGCAGGAACTAGCCACTTTGTGTTTTGTAGCTCTAAAAATCAATACAATCTGATCAAAGAGAATGAATCTATGGTGAGGAAGGCCACGTTCTACTGGGGTCCACTGAGTGTAAAGGATGCGCACAGCAAACTTTTAACTAGCCCTGTGGGAACGTTCCTTATCCGTGACAGTACTCATCCCATGTACCTTTTCACACTGTCCTACCACCATTCCTCCGAAGGTCCCCGGAGCAACCGCATAAGGATGGAAGAAATGGGATTCAGTTTTGAAAGTGAACCTGCACGTCAGTTCCCAACCATATTGTCTCTGTTCAACGATTTCAGACAAATGGGTAAAATCACCACCCCTCTCTGGATAAACGAGCCTGATTCAAGGGAAAGTGATTATGTGAATGTCCAAATGCATACAGATATGAAGGGGATGGTTTATGAGACCATGGCTGATTGGGGAGTGTTTTTTTGAGGAACATTTCGAACGCATCGTCAGAGCATTCGAAAGCAACACCACGGAGAGCGTCCTGAAGAGCAACACCACCAGACTTTTTTTCTTTTTCTTCAATCTGACAGCAATTGGACCACCGAATGAGCCTGTGGCCACAGCAATGCACACACTGATATGAACTGTTGGGACAAAAGAAGGCTAGAAACACAACCACCCTAAGGACTATTAACCATGGATTGACATCTACACCTACTGCACATACAGCATGAAACAGAGCTGCTACCTTAAACTGCATTTTGAGAAAAAATAATGCTGTTATTTGTTCCAAAAGCTTTATACCCTGTATATAAAATGTCATTATGCGAAATAGCTCTGTTTACACAATGCTGTACCCCCTCCATTTCACATGTTTTATTTGATTTGGGACACGTATGTTTTTTCATGCCAATAAAACTCATTTTAATTGAAATTGAATTGATGTGACCTGTGCTCTCTAAATATACTCTCCTGTTACATACTTTCACAAATCTTAAATGTTTATTCTCATTTTGTTCACTTTTATACTGGTATTACTTCCAGAATTTTATTGTTCTGTCTTTTAGTAGAATTTAGTTACCTGTAATGTGATATTAACTTAAGAATAAAGTTTGATTTTGATTCTAATCAGCAGTTCTGTCTGTAGAATGGGTATTTGTTCTTCATTCCAGCTAATGCTGAAATATCACAAAATATGCTTTCCTGATTTTAAATGGTTTAAAATAATAAATAATCAGAAGCAGGGAATCAAGAGTTTATTGTCATTTATTGATATTGTTTCATCACAAAAAAAAATGGTAATCATGTTTCTGGCCTGGGATCCTTCACTGCTCCCACAAACAGCGTTAGGGGACCCTTCTGCCAGTCAGTTCGACTTGTGATGACATAAATGAAAGGCTGGTCCACAATATATTTGAGAGGCTTTTTGGATCTGCCACAAGGAATTTTTTTTTTTTTGTCCATGGACAGCAAGCCCTCTTGAACATCCACCACACAAGTCTGAGTCATCCAACTTAAACCGCATAAGGGCACATTCACCATCTCCATTGTCTTGATCAGAGAATGTTTGGATTCCGTTTGCCATTTGGGCAGCAGCAAAGTGTAAGACCCTGCCTGTTTGGCATCCTTCAGGTCTAAGTAGTGTGTGAGGTCAGGGACACGCTTCAGCAGTTCAAACACGTCACTATCCTCCCCCCTCTGGGGTATCAGGATGTGCATGTAGGCATCGTTTCCTCTGTAAGGAAGGTGTAGAACCCTGAAGTGCTGAAGGTCTTCGGTTACCAGGGTTGAGGTTTTCTTGTCCTCCACACGTATCATGGCCTGTACCAAAATCCATCCTTCAAATCCTGGTGGCGAGGTGCGGAACACACAACTGGAGTTCTCCAAATCATCAAAGCATGTTTCCCAAGGGCCCTTAAAATGCACTCTGTTCCCTATACCGAATCTATCGTTCTCATGCTCTTGGACTTCAAAAGACATCTCTGTCATTTTCGCTAATTCAGAGCTCCCAATGTTGTCTGTCAAACCCAATGGATTAAGTACTGAGTTGGTCCACTCAGGGGTGGGAAGACACATGTTTCTTGCCTCCTTTATCTGAGCGTGACGCAGAAGGATGGATACACAGCCTGCAATACCCGAGAGGCTAAGGCACACGCTCTTGCTCCTGTTCCATGCCTTAGACAGAAGTAGCTCTCTCAACACTTCTGTAGCATTCTCCATGACTCCTGGCGTAACAGCAGCTGCTGCTGTTCTAGGTCTTGCTTCAGATCTGAGTTCAGAGGCTGTTCAGGGCTTTATGACTGGAGCTTAGCTAGTCTTTATAACCCGCCTCTCCCCCCCCCCCCCCATTTCTTTTGGTCAGTAACTTAGTTTCTTAGTTATTGTCATTATCATCTGTAATAAATATAATTATAATTTGTTTGGTGTTCTGGTACATTCCCTTCATTTCATACATGTTATGTGCCTCTCAGAAAACAAAGAATGAAAAGTGAGGTTCAAGTTTCATTTTGTTAAGTTCAAGTTTATTGCAAAGAACATTCACATAAGTTTTTATTTGTATTATTCGGGTGATACTTTCATTGCCGGTACATGTCATCAGATTGAGTAAGCAGACCATATCTCAGATCATATGGATATGCAAGACCACTACCACAAACTTGAGGCATTAGTGTGAAATGTGAAGGGGTTTTCCCTTTATATGCAGATATCCCGCAGCCTAGGGAAGCGCTGTCCATGCAGTGTGGAGAAGGCAGTCAACATGTCTGGGATTTCTCCCTGTGGCTGTTCTTTGTCTTCTTGTATTCCTTCACTGCTAACGTTGATGACCACAGGTCTGCTGCCGAGGTAGGTGTTTCGCACACCTCGCCAGCTCTGCTTCACATGTGAGCGATCTACCTTGAACATATTGCCATCATGACAGTGGAGCACGATGCCCTCGACCTGTCCCTCTGGGCTTCCCTCAAACCAGGAATGGATCTGCTCCAGGTATAGAGGTGGAGGGTTTTTCACAAGCAGAGTTCCATGAGCCACCAGGAGGTGGATCGAATGACCCAGCCTATAGGGGTTCCCCTTGATCCTGTCTCCAATTAGCTCCAGTGTCTGTCCCACCAGATCAGCCAAAGGAACCAGAGCGATTTCCAGCAGATCTGGGTCTTCAGAGCTGGGCCTCAGAACGATGGCTGCACCAACATCATAGTTCACTACAGAAGATTGCAGTCTGTACGTGTCGTCATCTTCGTATACTGGAACCCAGCCTAGGACATCTCTTTCTTTAGGAGAAGGGGGAATGCGAGCGGGGATCCATGTGCTTGGCCCCCTCTTAAAATCCTTCTCTATGTTCCATGTGAAACCTTCACAACTCAGGCCATGCGACTTGAGATACTCTATGCGCCTCTTCTGTCCTCGACGATTGGCTTTCCTTCGTAGTTGTGCACAGAGGACTGGCTCACCTTCAAACACTGTCACATAACAGCAGAAGCCATCCAGCTTTTCTGTGACAAGTGTACTGTCAATATCATATTTCAATACTAAAGGATTCAGTTCTCCTGTTGCATAAGTCGCAGGCTTGTTAGACTGTGTATTTTCGGATGTTGTCTCAAATACACACTGGATTTTCTGCTGGACTGACCCTAGAATAGGCATTTTGTTAGTTATTATTTGGTTATCTTGGTCTGGGTTTATCAGAGTCCTTCATAGGTTTCAAAGCTTATGGCGTACGGCTCTGTGCTCTCTCCCTTTATTGTGTGTTTAGGCAACACCCCCAACTGTGCCTCCTCCCCTAATAGTCTTGTTTTTCGAAGGCCTCCCTGAAAGAATCAGCTTCAATGCTTCTCCGGGTCAGAGTGATGGCTCTCACAGCCCTCTTGGCTCCAACTTGCCCCAATGAAGAAACGGGTAGCTTTGAAGAACCGTAAAGAGCACCTACATACACCACAGCTGTGCCTGCTCTGCTCACTAACTGTTGATTTCCATGAAGAGTTTGGACCGCAAAGGCCATAGTGAGGGATACAAGCCATAAGGACATTTAAAAAGCCAGAAGGACACAAGGACAACCATGGAATCCCTATCTGTAGAGATGACTGAGGCCGATCTTGAGTGGCTCAGAGACAATGAAGGAGAAGCAAGGTCAAGAATTGAAGCCCTGAGAGATGAGATCGCCGAGAGCACAGGATACAGACCAGAATTCTACTTGGAATGTGAAGTGAAATTGTCCCCTGAGGGAGTTATGGAAATAGAGATGTCTTCCTCCAAATCTTGGCCTGTTCTTTATGAACTCGTAGACCACTTGCAACGGAACTATCGCCACAACCACAGCAGTCACCACCTCAGTCACAACTACGAACTTTTGGTGGAGCATGTGAGGTCAGCTTGCAGTGCCTTCTACAAACACATGAGTGAGGCGATCGGTGCCCCCATTGTCATAAGGAATTGGATGAAACCCAGGTTCACATTCAACTTAGTCCTCAACCATGATTTTCATTCAAAGACCCATGACGATGTCTGTGTGAGGGCTTTGAAAGACAAAAGGTTACCCATCTTGGAGGCAATTAGGTTGCTCATGTACTTACTGGTTTACAACACTTACAAGACGGAGAAAATGCAAAAAAAGCGGTGAAAGGGTTCATCCCTTTCAGGTATTTTTCATGCTGCCAATCTTAGACATGAAGCACACCAGAAGGAGCATGACGTAGAGAAATCTGCTAGACGTGTTTCTTTTGTTGGTTTTGGGGTTAAGTCTTTGGTCCTAGCTTGTATTCTATTTTCTTTGAGATCTTTTAGCAGACCATCATTACCTGTCACAGTGCGCTCTAGTCACTGTCCTCATAGTCACTGTCCTCATTGGGACGCTTAAGGTATGGGTTACTGATAGTGGTGTGAACGTCCATATCAGGTTTGGTATTCCAGCTTTTGTAGTATGAGCTGTCCCAGTCCGAATCAGAGCATTCTTCATCCAATTCTTTGACTATCTTTGCCACGCTCACATTGTCCTCGGCCATCATGCAGACCCTCTCTGTCTCCACGGTTGTATCTTGTGGGTCCAAACGCACCGGTACAGGATGAACATTTGTCTCTGGTGACTCCTTGACCAGCATTATACAGCTAATGGTCTCACAAATCTCTGCTGAAGGGGTGACTGTCAGTGATGCTCCCTTAGAAGTGATCCTAGGAGATATTTGACTCATTGTCCTTTTCTGGGTTTGAGGCCCAATTCCTGGGGGGCTCTTGTGGCTGCCTGGGCACCTGATCTGACAAAGCTTCAGAAACAAGAGGCAAACTAGTCTGGCTCAAAGCTGTCAGCTATTGTACCTCCACACCGCTAATAGTGGTCTTTGGGTGTCTGTTTTCATTGAAGTGTTTACTCTGCCTGTCTGAATAATTCCACATAAGTGGGTCCCCTTCAGAAAAGCTCTTGCCCATGTGGCAAACGCAACGCGAGATGAGTGTTGTGTAGTCCACGAGCAGCTCAGAAAATATAGCCATCTTGCATGATGGACAAGTAGTGTACACTTGCTTCATGTCAGTATATGTCAGCGTGTTGACCGAGTTGGTGCAGAGGGGCACATAGATGACACTGACCCCGCAGCAGGATGAGGCAAAAGTCATCCTGTCAATATCGAATTCCACGTCAATGTTCTTTGGGTTGCCCTGTACCTCGGAGGAGCGGAAAGTCTGGTTCTTTAGACACCTGACACAGCGAAGGTCACCCTCACCAACTCGGGGCTTACCGAATGGTTGCCCAGGCACCAGCAGTACCTGCTCACAGGCAGGCCTGATCCAGTTCATGTAGCAGTTAAGCACAGCATATAGCTCAGTCAGAACACGCTCATCACATTTGGACAACTCTGCAAAGTCCTCCCGGTTAATCAGTTCTACCGCTGGCTTCAACCAAGGCATGTATGCGGCCGCGAGCTCCAGTGGGTTGTCAGTGGTATAGCTCATGGCCAGTCTGAAGAAGCAGCTGAGTTCCAACTCAAGGTCACTCTTAGCCAAACCCACGTAGCCTACCCGTTTCACTGTCTGAAAGGCCTTGATTAGCCTGTTGTGGTAAGCCTGTTTTCTCTTGAAAAAGCCCAAGGCATGCCACTTCACACCACACTGCTTGCTTGCTCTGGACTTGCTGCTGACCCCTTTCTTTGAGCTACTCTGGCTGTGGGGGGCGTATCCCACACATAGGAGCCGAGCCGCCTCCCTGGCCCCCCTTAACTGCGTCACGTGCTGGGTGGTATTAAGGCCCAGGTTCCTTGACAGAAATCTATAAAAATGAGCCATCAGGCCCAATCTAAGTAGGGGCCTTTTGTCCTTCCTCTCTGATACTGCTTCCCTGCTTGGCATCCACTTTTCATGGCACTCCTTTTCTTCTGTAGTCAGTGCTGTGGCTAAAGTGTCCCAGAAAGATAGACAGAATTCATATGCCTTTTCACAGCCTGGAGCATTGGTTTTACACGTCAGCAATTTCACCAGTTCCTTTCTAACATAATTTTCCCCACAGTCCCCACGACTCTTAGAATGACAAGCAGCAGAGCTCAGGCACTGAATGTATGCCTCCCCGAGGAGGCTTTTTGCCTCACGGTTGGACCCGACCACTTTGACACTTTGAAATATGGAGTGGATCTTTTGCCCATGACCCACGTGCTCCTCAACTCGCCGCCCGTGTTCCATGTCTACTGCCCAGTTGCTGCACCAAAGACAGTGTTTGTGCTGCACGCAGAGCACCTGGGTCACTTCTTGAATATTGGAAACGGCCGAGCGAGCAAAGATCTAACTGACCACTCCAAACGTCCATATGATGAGGTCATCTGGGACAACCTGGAAAGACTGCAAGGCAAAGATACTGTCCTTTCTACATTAAGAGAGTGTGTGACCTCAGAGTCCACAACAAATAAACTTCAAGATAAACAGTGTAAACAGTGGCAGCCCTGGAATGTGTTCAACCTTGAAGGAAAGCAAGATACCCCTCAACTGATTGCCTTCCTCTTGAAGCTACTGAACAATTTTAAAGTGGAAGAGCTGGCCGCAGATGAGCCAATCACACACGCCAAAGGCTCCGAGCCTCGACACATGGTGTTCTTTTATCTGGCACAGTTTCTTGCTGGGCGCCTGGCCTTCGAGTTGCCACCTCAGAGCTTGGGGATGATCATGGGCGTTGCATCAGCTCCTTTTCTCGAGTACAACTTTCTCGAGTCAATGTTCCCTGCTATGCTGATGAAACCCATGTTCCTACCGGTCTGCCTGAGAGGGTCTTGGGTCTACACTCTTTTCCGGGGTTTCCATTTCTCCGAAGGCACAGACTGCACCCCATCTGATAAAGGCTTTAGGTGGATCGCCTCAGACATGGCAGAACGACTTGACCCTAAACATTGGGTGGGGGAGGAAGAGTGGCATCGAGACCTCTGGCGTTATGCGCCACAGATGGGAGACCGATCAAAAACTCTAGAGACTGGAGCAAATGTGGCCACGAAAGTGGTTGGTGGCAGAGACCTGGAGCGTGAAGTCAACCTCACCATCTGCAAGTACCTGCTTTCTGACCACATGATGGCCTACCTGCAGTGCCTGGTGTTTGCTACAATGCGCAACATGCTACCTTGCCGGTACAACAGCCAGTGTGGAGACCTGCATACAGTGGATGGCAACGTGTTGATGATGCGTAATGCCATTGTAGCCCAAATTAAGGCACTGTATGAAAACATCAAATTGAACGGTCCCACTATGTTGCAGTGTACTGGTACGGGTTTTGGCTGCAGTCAAGAGCCACAGTACGGAACAGTGTGCACTGGGCATAAGTCTTTTAAGCCCACACCTTATGGAAACCAAAGGTCCAAAAATGTCTCTAACAAGACGTTCAACACCGTTTTTGTTGAGATGAGCATGTCCAAAAGCACATACATGTCTGATATGATCGATATATCTCTGGACACTACAACTGCTCTGGGTGAGCTGAAGAGTAAGCTTGGCTCTCTGGTGAACGCTCCATTTAACTGGCTTGAAAAGCTCAAGGCGTTCCGCAAACCCGAGACGCAACTGGGTGTGTACCTACGCTACAGCCCCTTCAACGAAACTGAATTGACTGAGGTAGGCAATGTCCGGAATCCACAAGATCAGAACAATAAGTTTGACCCTAAATTTCACAGACATGATATCGACAAGGACCTTCATTACCAGATATATGGCACCAATGGCAATATGCCTATGTGCCATGTGACGCTGGCCCTGTCAATCCGTCAGGCAGTGGCTTTTGGCATGGGCCACTTCTCTGCTGAAATGGGCAGGCTCATGCACAGAGAGGGTGATTGGAATTTGGATCTTTTTTGTTCCAACATCTTGCGTTTGTCAACACAGCTGATGCCCAAGGTTAATTCACGTGAGATTGTGAACACACTGAATAACTTCAGAGCAGGTGACCCATTCAAGATCAAAGGGAAAGCTTTCCCCACTCGCTTTAGCAGGTGTGAGCTGGTACAACTTGATACATTAGAGTGGCTGAACAAGGATCTTGACCAATTGCCTGTAAATGTAAAGGCTACGCTGCAGTATATTGGCGACACGCAACGTAAGGTTGACACAGTGCTAAAAGAGAACCCGAATCTTACATACACCAGAATAAAATTCAGCAGTGAAGGTGGGGAGAGGTCTATCAAGTCGCTGTTAGCCAACACACCGGCACTGCTAATGGCCCCGATGATGATCAAAACAACTCTTTGGAACTTTTCAGATACCAGCTACCCTACCTCACATGGCTGCCTGAGGCTAGCAAAGAAGACGATTGGTGAATCGAATCGTGTCTTGAAAGACGGTTTTTATCGCATGGACCTGTTGAACAACGACTGCATAAACGAGGATGCCTTCTCCAAGCACCAGCTAGACAATTCCAGGGAGCCTAAAGAGCTCACTTTGGAAGACATGTTGGCCAAGGTAGTAGAGGAGGCCAACCGGAACGTTGTTCGTCGATGCAAAGTCTCGAGGCTTAACACCCTCTTCCCGACAATGAAAAAGGAGACTTACGAATCCCTGGTCAAGATGATTAAGGGGCGTGGGATCACTCTGGTGGAGAATGTGAGCCCATTGTACATGCACGAGAAGACCGGGGCAGTCAAGAGGCCTGGTGACTATGTTTCGGGGGAGCATGAGAAGCGCTTCAATTGGAATGAGAACTGCCATTCCAAGGCTGACATGGGCGAGGGACCGAGTGACCAAGTTGAAACTTCTGAGGAAAAAAACGATCCTTTTGTACCCCGTGGCAACTTCTTTAAGTGAATGGAAATAAACACAAATGACACGGGTATTGTTGTTGTTGCTGTTATTGTTTTGTGTTCTTCTTCCTTTTTGTGTCTGTTTAAATGAAAAAATAAAACAAATTAATATCTGACAAATGGATTTGATTGATTGATTTAATTATATTGTAAAACAGGGTGAGAAGAAAATGAAATAAAAGTAGGATGAAGTGAAAGGGATCCTGTCCATTAAAGTAATGACTGGTCAGCCTTCCCAGAAGCTGTCAACCTCGGCATATCATCTCACATGAGTAAACTCAGTTACTTACTGTCTATGTGCTTGTTGCGTACTCTTGCTTGTGGCACTCGATGTGCACAATTGATCTTAAAGTACACGGTGACAATTCTCAAAAGCACTCCCTTGAGCTCTTTTATTATATTTTCCCCCCACTAGAAATCACATAAATACTAGATAATGACTCTGTCACCCTTATCGCTACTTGTCAGCCTGAACAATCCAAGTTCGGTGGCCTCGCTTGAATACATTCAGGTCACGCTGCCCGAGCTTGGTCGAGAGCTCCAGCACCTACAGGCCTTGCGGTGTGACAAACATGGCATAGCTCACATAGACCTTGATAAGAGTTTCTCCCCTGCCACTCACTGCCTGGTACTCATTGTTACTGGACCCTTGGGCAATAGTTTCCATGGCCTGATCTCGGGCAAACATTTCCTTAAACCTTTCATCGAGGAGAGCAAAGGCCATGCTGTGTGGAATATTTTTGGGCTCCCCATGCCCCCCATAGCGTGGGTGAGGGCCTCTAAAGTGCCCTGGGGAGAAAGATATGAGCAGGGAACATACATGGGCAAGGTTCTGGAACATGAAGTGAAAAACATACTGAAACGTCTCTACGCAGCCCTCAGACTTGCAGCCTCCCATATGCCTGCCGGGCCTGAGCTCAATACTGCTATGGTTCAAACCATGGCCTCCCTCGCTGCACCCCTGGCCTTCAAGACCCTGTACGAGCAGGCCTCATTTCCCCATGTGGGAAATCTTTCACTGTCTCGACCATGGGGAAATGCTTTTGTCCTCTATAGAAACCCGGACGGGGGTCTGTGCTGTTCAGCTCTCAACCAATGCTGTGACAAAGCGTATGTACCTACAAATCGGGACATCTTGCTGCACATAAGACTGTTAATTAACGGGCTGCAGTTGAGGAAGTACAATGTCAATGTGGGAAAGTTCAAAGTGTGCATCGAGGAGATTGAGACACACTACTGGGCCATCTGCCTTGCGGCTCTGTGTTTAGATGCAGCAAGGGTCTGGGCCAGATCTCTCGAGGAGCTGCACTCCAGTATTAAAGCCAACCGAAGCCTGGAAGGTCAGTGCCAGCGTTGCGGATTTGCCTACACACAGGACCCTCAAGTAGCCTGTCCTACGTATCCTATCAGAGTCCCAGGAGTGAAACAGATTGACAGAGTTCTCCTTGGCACTGAGTGTACGACCCTGTGTTCCCAAGTCCTGTGTCCCAGCGCAAGCAAGGAGCCTGCTAGGTACTGCGTTAACCACGACCGAAAGTATAGACCAGTAGTGGAGGAGCTTGAGGAGGACGCAGGGCGATACGTGGCACATCGCTGCTACGACTCAGAAGAGGATTCCTGTTGGGCACTTTGGCAGTGTCTCAGTCGCTATGAGCGAAGGGCCTATGCGAGAAGCACAAGTGGACCACTTAGCCTCCAAGCCCAAGGAGTCCGACAAGTCGAGATCAACCATATCTACGATAGCATCGGCTGTTGTGCAGGAGGTTTCCGGGTTTCCGAGGGACCATCCAGATCTCTTCATCTCTGGCGGGGCTTTTCATGCCAGGTTCTTGGATATCACATCCAAGTCGTTCCCCTCGGTTTCCGAGGCAGAGTGTGGTCCCAATCAGCTCAAGCTGATGTCACAGGGCTTTCACAATCTCGTAAGTTTGTTCAATGAATACAGAGACTTACCTGTTTGGAAAAGTGTTTCGGGGGAGTTAACACGGGAGCTGTGCGGTGCATACCATGCATATGCATTGCAGCTGATGACTTCAGGGATTGAGACGAGTAAGCAAAAAGATATTATATCCAAGGAGTTGGAGGATGTCCAGCGACAGAAAGAGGACTTAGCCTTGACTCTGACCCAGTTTCAGGTGGACAAGAGCGAAGACATACAGAAACTCAAGGAAAATGAGGTTGAGCTAGCAGATGCTAAGAAAGCTAGGGACAAAGCCGAATCGGAACTTACGGAGGCCAAGAAAGCCAGGAAGAGGGCAGAGAAAGAGCTGAAGCACCTCGAGGAAGCCAGGACGGACACAGAGAACACGTGGAAGGAGGCAGTGGAAGCCATGAACAAGGCGATCTCGGAGAAGAACTCGGCCGAGCTTGCTAGGGTGGAGCTCGAAGCCAACCATGCTAGGGTGCGTGAAAGGATGGAACAGCAGTGCATCCAGGTCGATAAGGAAAAACGGGTTGCTGAAGCAAAGGAGGCCGAGGCCTCCGAACGTATGGAGGCCATGCTTCTGGAGAAAGTGGCTGTTTCGCAATACCATTTGGAAGTAGTGCACCAGTTGGCAGAAGCTGGCAAGCTCAATGAACAACTGATAAAGACTCTTGATCGTACAGAGAAGGAATCACAGCAGCTTTTGGCTCAACTAGACGCCTTGAACATTGATTACACCCAAGCTCAGACCAGTTTATCTTTGGCCAGGGGGACCATTGATGCATTTAATGAAAGGTACACAGAAGACTGTCATGTGCTGGAACAGGTTCAGGTGCACAACCAAATGCTCAAAGATGAGCTAAATAACGTGAAGTTTACACTCCACACACTGTTCCCAGAACTGTCTAATGAACAGTTGTCTTCTACCAATCTCTCAGGTATGATAGAGCAAGTGTTGCACACGCTGACTATCGAGCTGAAACAGATCATCAGCACTCAATGTGCCAGGGTTTCAGAGATGGACCAGGCATACCTTAACTTTGAAGGGCAAGCCCTTTCTCTAGCCAAGCGGCTCAAGCACAGTATCAATGATTGTATCCAAATTGATCTCCAAGTGCATCAACAGCCAATTGCATGTGCAAAACTTGCTATCAAACGTCGTTACAATAATGACAGTGAATCCTTAACAGGTTCCAGGCAAAAACGTAAGGTTGAGTCTGGACTCTTGAGTGGAGCTATGTGTCAGACTCCTGTCCTGGATATTAAGAAAGAGTCAGAGGGGAAATGCTTGTTTGTGCAACAAGAGGTCATTGATGTGCTCTCTAAGACCGGAACTGATCTGAGGATGGTCAACCTGGGTAACATCAACAGTCTCAGTGGTAGATTATGTTCACTGCTCTTGCATACAGATGAGAAGCTGAGTAGTAAGCTGTTGCTGAAAGGGTTTGATGAGTCAGGCTGCCACTGTGATCACATGGCCAAGCTGGCACAGGTGCTCCAGTGTCATCTTATTGTACTCTTGATGCCCAGCTCAGGTTACCATTCATATGGCTCTGAAAACAGTGATGCCTTGTATGTCGTTTTGCACCATGAGGAGGACTATTTCATTGCTGTGGTCAAGAGAGATCAAAGCCCATCAGCCTGCATGTGGGAAGTGACCACGGAACTAACATGCAAGTTGAAAAGATTGGAACACCTCGACTCTGGCTGTGGTCTTCTACCAGAGCACAAGAACACAAATGTGAAAGCGCTTATTGGAGTGCAAATTGAAGAGTATAACTGCATGGTATGACAAAACAGCCTGATGAACATGCTAGGTGTGTGCATTCTATGAGTGTGCCACTAAAATTGAAACATGACTTGCAGCAATAAAAGTAATAATCACAGACCTTCGCCTGGATTCTTCCTCTGATCCGATGAATAGCGTATAAGTGTAAAAACTAATAATAAAAGGATGGTTCTCTATCTGACTTTTGGGTGTCTGCTATATCACACAGCCAGTAATCAGAGAACTTATAAAGATACCGGGCGCTTGATGGAGCATCTGGTAAGAATACGCGTTTTTACTCCGTTACTGTAATTTATAATAACGTGACTTTTTTCGCATTGATAAATAAAATGTCAATACAGTACATATTAAGTCAGACAGCAAAAGCATGAATGTCCACACAGTTGGAATATGGTTATAATAGAAATGATACGTTTTATTTCAAAGGTGGTTACAGTCAGGCTAGCATAACTATGTCTGATTCTTGAAGCAACATATGGAAAGTAGGTTTGTAGGGAAATTACATGCATAGCATCCTCATTTGTCTTTCGTGAAACGACAAAAGAAATAAAAATTGCTAGTTTTAAACCTGTCAAATTGGTGCACAAAATAGTTGGCTGACTATTGTACATTGTTATTCAGTTCTGCATGGAGTTTGAACACACAAATCAAATCAATTACCCAAAGGAAGAAAAGACAAGAAATAAACATAAAAATTAACAAAAAATAAAATAGGAAACGAGGAGTCCTAATCAAACATTACTACATTGTCGACATGAAACTATAGTATACATAGATCAAGGGGCGCCTCTATTTTGCTGCTGTACCCGCAGGAGGAGGAAGAAAGAGAAGTGAAGAGAAAGGAGACGCCCTGCTTCACCACCCCCCCCCCCCCCCCCCAGTCTTAAGAGTGCAAACAATGGGTCGCATTGTATTAAGTATCTCAGCAGAGCTGGTTCACCCAAGGTTCGTGAACGTTTGCCCTGTTTGGGTAAACAATCTCGCAACTTCATTGGCTGTTGGTTTTAGCTAAGTTGTCACAGGTTTTCAACAATGTAGTGCACCCCCCCCCCCCCATCTCCTCCCATGCCAACTAGTCAGTCTTACAATCACTATATTAAGCAAGATAATGTCAGTACAGCAACAACAATATAACAAATGCAACGGAATATCAATCTAGAAAAAAAACAATAACATAGGTAGACCATGCACTTAATCAGTAAAAAAAGGGGAGGAAAAAAGTTTCTAAAATGCTAAAATGCTGTCAGCATCCCCGTGTTGGCTGATCTGAGTGAACAGGTGGGGTTGATCAGGTTTTGGAGGTATGGAGGAGCCGTACCTTTGGCTGCTTTTAAGGCCAGCATCAGTGTCAGTATTTTAGTGTCCTTGCGTTGCAGCAGAGCAGAGCGGGCCAGTTGTTCTTTAACACGTCCAACGTCTCCTGTCCGCAATGTGTACCAATTCACTTGGGGAAGACTTGAGCAGGATGGTTAGGCAGTTTATAACCGCTGCTCAGCCTACCCTGGAGTTCATTGAGTTTATAAACACAAGGGTAGTACACATGGCCACATACAATGTCGGGAGCAGTTTTGAGCATGGTGCCGGGACCTTTCTGTACAGCATGTACAGACTGGGTCCTTTCTGTACAGCATGTACAGAATTAGTCCTTCGCAGATGGTCCACAGGAGACCCTTTTCTTCTTAGAAGGTGGAGAAGAAGAATCATGGTTTGTGCCAGGAGGTGGAGAGGGAGAATCGTGGTTTGTGCCTTTGGGTGGAGAAGAGGAGTCATGGTTTGTGCCAGCCTGCAATGTAGGCTTTAAGACCGTAGGAATTCTGGCATGGATCAGAGGATAGACTGTACCGACGAAGTCACAATCTACGAAAGAGTGGATTCGAAGTTTTGTCTCAACCTCGAAAAAGGAGACCTGACGTGCCTCATAATCCATCCATACTCCCACTGTCTGAACCATCCTTTCATTGGAGGATGTTTCTCCAGTGCGTCTTTTGTCCATGGCCCTTCTTCCCCCAGTGCTAATTTTTTCGTCTTCCATGGTTAAAGCCCAGCAACCGTTTCCCCTGCAAAACTCGCTCTTGTCCTTAACTTCCCCAGTGTTGAAGGACTCTTGAACAACTCCTACAATCCAGAACTTTCTTCTCACTTTCACCTCAAAGAAAAACACACCCGTGGAGATGCCTCGTGCTCCTAGGAGATAGTTACTTTTCCACACTTTGTCCGCTGCTCCCATTTCCACACATAGGCTTTGGAACATCCCGAGTTTACCTTGCGCATTATTCTGCTTCATTCTCTTAAGAACAGAGCCACCTTCGATATGATCGCTCTTGCTGAAACTCTGGACAAGTTTAATCATTCTGTCCTCAGCAAATTGCGCAGTGCGTCTAAATAAAGAGAGAGCCCAGTTGACTGTTTCTTCCCAAACATCCCCGTCTTCAGGCATTTCCGTGGTGAGTTGATTTACAGAGCTGACGCTTTCAAGCTGTCTAACATAGTGTCTCACCCGTTCCTCTCTTTCCTCTGCAATCTTAGCAACCTCCTCTTTGAGTTTCATGAAGCAGTCATCCATTTGCCTTTGCACACCAATGATAGATCTCAATCCATGATCCATCACGTCCTCTAAGTGTTTCTTGCTGAGCTCTAGAGATCTCCTGATCCCCTGGAGTTTACGGTTTTTCTCTTCAATCATCTTGTCAATCTCGCTCTTTTGTCTTGTTTCTTCATTGTCCGGCTTCCAGGTGTCCCTGAAGTGATTAACCATCTCAACCATCCAAGTATTGACAGATAATGGTGGTCTGCTGGGAGAAGTTGCTCCACACAGTGGACACTCACACGAGTTATGAGTGTCCCAGTCACGTGTGATACAGTCTTTGCAGTAGTTGTGACCACATGGAATAGTGACTGGATCAGAGAAGACGTCAAGACATATAGGACACAAAAACGTATCTTTAGGAAGGATCACACTAGTGTTAGAAGCCATTTTCCTGGGAAGATTGCATTTCTTGCTAGATTTTTGAAAGTACGATAAAACCCAGAGCCTGCCATCTTAATATAGGGTGAGTGCCAATCTGATTGGATGGAGAGAGTTCATTGTAAAGCCAAAGGCTACTCTGATTGGGCCAAAGACAATGAGGGGGGGCGAGGCTTTCCGTCTATCCCAGCCGATCCTTAGCCATTTGGGATCCTCGCAGGAGGAGGAAGAAAGAGAAGTGAAGAGGAAGGACAGACAGCGGTGGGGGCTCTGCTTCACCCCCCTGTCTTAAGAGTGCAAACAATGGGTTTTATGGTTGCCTCTTGTCAGTAAAGGAGATGGATGGGTTGCCTCTTGTCAGTACAGGAGATGGATGGGCCGCATTTGTTTTAAGTGTCTCAGCAGAGCCCTACAATGAGGTGGGCGAGGCTCTCTGTCTATCCCAGCTGATCCTTAGCCATTTAGGATCCTGGAAGGATAGACATGGAGAGGAATGACAGCATTGTGTCCCATGAAACGCTCTGCAGCTGTGAGCAAAGCATCAGGGTGGTAGTGGGTCAGGGAAGGCAACCTCTTTACGGTGTGTTCAGTGTCCTTGTGCACCTCATCTAAACTTATGTGCATTGTGTCAGAGCTGATGCGGTGTACAAACAGTCCGTTTTTTTTAAGCCTGTTGATGTTCAATTGCATCCATCCGCTTCCTTTGTGGTAGACTTCTAGACAATCGAACATCCCCTGGCAAGTCATCTCCAGCGGGGTGGTCGACCCAGTCTTTTTCGTTAACATTCTGTATTTTGGATTCCTTCAGTGTACCCGTGAAACGATCCTTAATGTGCAAGGGTCTACGCCACTTAACCGTTCTGCTTGTTGAGGGCCCATTTTTCACGACTCTCAGACTGCGTGCCTTCTCCCCTACCACATTCTGTTCCCTGGGCGCTGTGACATGACTGATCTCACCCATATTTCTGAGGCAGTGACTTTCGAGGTGACTGTCACAGTCAATGGTCATGGCACTGGCTTGATGGGCTGTGGAGGCTTCTATTTCCTTGTTCTTCCAAAGGAAGTTGACCAGCTGGGTAGATATAGATAGACCATACTTTGCCAGAGCATCATATGTCCGGTCAACTCCTGCAGCAGCAACCTTTTCAGCAAAGTCTTTCCTGGAGATTATCACGCATGGCAAGCAGTTCCAGAATCCGTGAGTCAGCGGAGCGTTCGTGCCCGACCTGGCCATTCCGAGACAGTGAGAAGCCCACATTGGCGTTGTCAAACACGTAAATTCCATCATCAAAGGCCCCCCCTGGACTGTCTCCGGGTTTGATGTGGTCATGGTTCAAATTGCGCAGGGTGCAGTAGGCTGTTAGGTGTGCAAATACCCAGATCAAGCTGGCAAGGCGTTTGTTATATGGGGTTGGGTCGACAGTTTTGTTTAGCTGTAGCCGCACGCCCTCCTCTAGTGTCAGGCCTATGAGGGAGTACCTGTTAACAGCCCCAGTGCTAGCCACCAGGTCATTGGCCGTCTCCACCGGGAAGCCAGCTGCCAGCAAGTGCTTGTACATCCCGATCCGCTGGGCCACCAAGTTGTATCGCTCCATGTACCTCCGAGTTGGGTCCACGGTGTTTGTCCCCACCATGGCCAGGAGCTCACTGTTTGTACCTGTGGACGCTACAGTCTTCAGCATCTTCTGGAGCAACACAATACTATGCAGGCCCCTTGACATGTCAAGATCCTTGCCTTCATAGTCTGATCCAAGCACCTCAGATCGTATCCTGCTCATGGCCATGGAGCCGTACATCTGGCACAGCCATGCAAGTGGCCACTCACTCAGGTATCGAGGGCTTGACAGGTCCACAAGCACATGTCTATGACTCTCCAGATCGTGGTGCAGCTCTTTTGCCAGTGTCCGCTGCTTGGCAATTTCATCTCGCCGCTTCATGTACTCAAGCTGCTCCATGAACATAAGAGGATGGTTAGGTTCCTGCTCCGAGATCCCCTGGACATTGGTCTCAAACATGCTAGCTGACGTGCTGGCCCTAGTGACCCCGTAGATATTGCCACGGGTTGCGTAGCACCCATCCCTGGCATTGACCCCTGGGACCCCTGACTGCTGGGGTCCAAAGAGCTCATGTCTGAGTGTTAGGTGGTGGCAAGAGATGCCTCTCTGGGTATCTTTCCATTTGTCCATTGTCACATCTGCTTCGTATATGCACTCGGGACACTCCTTGGTGTCAAGAGCATCTTCTGGCAGCAACGGATATCGTAACATGAGTGCATAGAAGCGCTCCAGCCGCTCAAGGGAGGCCAGCAACTCAGTCTCGGGGGCCATGAAGAACTCCCGTGACAGCTTGCGGTGCTCATCACACGCCCCGGAGAATGTGACCGGCTGGTCCTGGGAGCTACAGATGGTGCGACCGTAGGAGACCCCGACACAGATCAGCCACAGGGTGTACTTGTCGAGGTATTCCGCAGAGGGAGTGAGGGGGCTCGTGCAAAAGGTCCTTGGTGGTATGAAATCTTTGCAGAATTGTATCAGTGGTGGGCTTAATATACCTGTGCACCTCGCCTCGCAAGCCTTATCGTACAGCTCTGCCAATGGACCTATGCCAATTGAGTCCTCTGCTTCACCTTGGTCATGCTCGTCCACTCCAGAGCACCTGGTACCAGCCGTTCCACGGCGTCTCGGATCCCGCACCATTCGCACAGACATAGCAAAAGACCGATCCACCGAGGATCGCTCGATCCGCTAGGAGGTTTAGTGTCCTTGCGTAGTAGCAGCGCGGGCCAGTTGTTCTTTAACATGTCAAACATCTCCTGTCCGCAATGAGAGCCAAATCGTTCCGGGAAGACTGGAGCAGGATGGTTAGGCAGTTCTTGGCCGCTGCACAGCCTACCCTCGAGGTCCTCGGGTAGAGGGTCAAATAAGTAGCTTGTTCCACACAGGGATAGTACTACATGGCCACATACAATGTCACGAGCAGTTTTGAGGGCAGCGTTGCGACCACTCTGTACAACCACCACGAGCCTCGGGTCTGGGCCTAGTGATAGGCCTGGGGAGATTTGCTCAGCCAGGGCCAGTGACTTGGCTGCCAGGCACAACAAGGGTTTGTCCAAGTGCACAGACATCTCTAACACAGGCTTCAGGCCGCAACCATACAAGGACACTGCTGCCACACGATGCATAAGTGAAGAGAACTTCCCAGCTCTATAGAAAGTTGTTACCCGGCCACTGTCACCGATGTGGACTGGTGCGGAGGGTGGGTTTTCAGTACTGCTCTTGATTAGGATGCAGCCTGTGGCCGCATCAGGTAGCTGGGTGACAAACTCCACAATCAGCCTGGAGTTCAATAACAGGTAGCCTCCAACTGCATTAGAGACACACCATTCGCTCTTTACTCGGATAGACCCGGGCTCCCTGTAACGTGACTCGCCAGCTCTGTTCCAGTCTCCTTCTATTATTTCATCGGGCTTGGCGAGGTCCTCTTCCACTTGGTCTTCTCTGTCCTCACCCTCGGTGAAGAGCCTTTTTGACCTACGCACATCAATGACCTCCCAGAACCTTAGGTCCTTTGCGATCAGCTGCCCGTCAGCGGGCCGGGTCCAGGAGGGAGGCTCACGTGGGTCTGCAGACCACCTTTGAGCTGCAAAACCGATTGATTTGAGATTGGGCTCGTTCTGGCCTGACTCCCACCTGTACTTGAGCTGTGCGACCTTATCGCAAAATCTGTCCGGATTGTGAGATGACCATGGAACTCGCTCCCAGGTCTCAGGCCCACGAACACCTATCGGAATGCCAGCCTCCTCGCAGAACCTCTTTAGGGCATAAACACAACGGATGTGCACCGTCTTGCCTGACCTCATTGGTACCTCCCCCGAGAGCCAGTCGACCGCAGTCACATGGAAACCCATTTCGCCCCTGATCTCTGCCAGCCGAACCGACTCCTCAGTGCTGTGCAACACCAGATTCCCGTAGGAGTTCACCGGCACTATGTTCTTCGAGCTCTCAAGCTCCACATCGAGGGCCTCACTTTTTTTGCACCTATTGTGGCAGGAAACCAGGTATTTGGTCCGTGAGCTGCACAGCACGTCCAAGCTCCTGTGCAACTTGCCTGTCCATGGGACCATACAAACTTCATTTGAGTATACCGTAATGGTGCGGGACCTGAAAGGACCCGTTGCGCCAGCAAACCATACCAGCATCCTTTGTATGTAGCCATAGACACCTGGCCGAAGGCACCTGATCTCCAGGTGTTCATAAGTGTTGCCTGACAGCATTCGTGTGGCGAGTGCTCTTGCAAGTCCAGAGGCAGAGCACACCTCATATGTGTGAGAGACTCCGTCTTCATTGTTGCTGTCATAGCTGTTCAAATCACTCGTTGGCTTAGCGTACCAGTCACCCGCTGCCACCACTGTAATTCTCTTGACACTCGAGGTCAGGATCTTTGCACATGATGAGCCCAAGGCCTTGTTCATAACCATGCATGTGCCACGGCTCCATTTCCGCTCCAAGCTGCAAACGAGTACTCGCGAGGCCAGGATGTCGAAACCGTGCCACACTTGAGGCTCTGATGTCCTCGAAGCCTCCAGCTCCAGAATTATTGGGCAGCTCTCAGAGAGCGGATCGGATGCAAAACTTGCTGGTGGGCGATCTGCACACCAGCTTGTGGCCGATCCTTGTCCATCGATCAGCCTTAGGGGATCAAGAGATACGGCGAGCTCAGTGTCCCAAGAAGACTCGCTGACATTCTTGGCAGGGGCCTTTTCAAATGTCCAATCGGCCTCGACCAGGTTCCTCCATGTACTCTCACACACGCCATAGGCCTCCACCGGGTCCCTGCGGCCAGGCCTTACAAACATCTCTTCCAGTACAATTGTCTTATCCTTACACAGCAGCCGCACTATTGGTGTCGGTTCGGGCCACAAGAATTCATCAGTGGTCAGTGACAATGTCCTACTCGCCGAGGCGCTCTGCACCACGAGCGCCACTGACTCCAGGCACTGCACCAAAGGTCCTTCACCGGAAATGTGGAACAGAGGAGACTCTGCTGCGTATGCAAAGGTGTGGCCATCCACGACCGATATGCCAGGCTGCCTTGAGGCACCTGCACGGCGACCTATGAGCCTCAGAAACCTCCATTTACCTATACTGGTCCTCACACTTGAAGGCCTGTTCTTCACAGTCTCAAACTGGAGTACTGGTCCCAATGTCTCCTCATAGGCCCGCAGCAGCAACTCCTCCTCGTCACCTCGTGGCAGCAGGCTTTTGGAATCTCCCAAGAGCTCACACTCCTTCAATGGACTATGGTCACAGCAGCGGGCAAGCAGAGGTCCCAGCCGATGGTCCCTTGAGCAGAGGAAAGCACCAACTAGATTGATCCTGCTGCCCCAAAGTTCCCGGGTTTGTGAGTCTGGCACAGGACGAGCCCATGCAGATGCAGCTCGGTGCCTAGTCAAGATAATTAGCCGCATCCATGACAGTGAGTTGACACGTGAGGTGTCAGCTACATGTTCCAGGAGGGCATACACCGGTGAGAGCGAACCACCTCCATGCACAACAAGCTCATAGTCAAGAGCAACATCTCCTGGCACCATGGCCGGTAAGCAGGGGTGTACAGCCCTGTAGAACGCGTTCAGGCACACGCTTACGTCAAACCCGGCCTCAGTCCTGCCCAGGTCGGTACCCATGAGTAGCCGGGCACAGTGACCCAGCAGCACTGCCTCGTCTACATGCGCTTCATACGCCGCACCGCTCTGAGATGTGGCCCTGTCGGCTCGAACCAGCGCAAATGACTTCGGCTGTAGGCTCAATGAAAGATTGAGTTTGTACTCATGCAGAGGCTCTGGGGGACCCTCAATATCCATAGGAAATGCTGCAATCTCCACCAAGGGGAATAGGGTGCCATCTCCGATCGCCGTTGTAGCTGTTTTCCTTTGTCTATGCTCGACCACCGGATGTTTCAGCCAAGTCCTAACATCTCCACCTTCTCCATCTCTGTCCTCATTAAGAATCAGCCGAGGTCCGTACCAACGCCTGCACCACTCAAACAGAAGCCCAAGCCGCTTGTCAACGTAACCCTTGGCCCCATCACTAGCCACTGCTGCCTCGCGGGCCGAGAGGGGTTCTGTGTTTATTTGCCCGCCTGTGGAAGGATTTGGGGTTGTGCATGGCTGGTAGTTGAGCTGAAAGAAGCAGGAACTGTCCTCGCCAGGAGCTCTGCCTCCTATTGGTATATCGTAGAACTCATCACATAGCTCAGTCTTTTTTGAAGACCAGCGTGGCATGGGCTCAACGCCTTTCGTGGAAGGCATGTGAATGTATACTTGCTCCCTTCCATTGCGCCCCCCCAAAAGCCCAGCAGCCTTTAGGATCTTCAGGTTTACAAGGCCCAGTGTTGTCACTCCAACAGGCTTGCGCTTATGGCCAAAGGCTGTCTGGTGGTCTATCAGCACCGAGTGGCCTGTCCAAAGCCTAAGCCGAGGGGACCCGTGGACAGCTCTCACAACCTTGTCCAAGCTCAATGCTTCATTGTCTTTGCCTTCCTTGGTCACACCTCCCGCGTCAGACAACTGATCCTCTAGTTCTTTGGGCATGGGGAACTCCTCAAAGAGCTTAGGGGGTTTGGGGCATATTGGGCAAATGTCCGGGTCAGCGGAGAATAGCAGCCTCAACTCACGTAGAGTGTCTCTTGACTTTGTAGAGAAAGCCAGGTGCCGGTGACCTGGCTCACAGCCAGTCTCCACGGCTAGATAGGCAAGCATCAAGGCTTGAGCCTCACTCAGTGTCAGTGATGAGGAAAGAGAGAGCCCGAGTCTCCCCCCATCTTGATTTACGTTGTACATTGAAGCCAGGAGCTCGAACGCATACAGCATTGCAACGCAACCGGCAAAGTGGAGCTTTTGGGGCACTGATAACCTCATTGTCCCTGGTGACAGACAAGCCACCTGGCTGAGATCATAATCACAGCCCTGCTTAGTTGGGGCCAGAACATCGCGTCTGTATGCTTTGAGGACACTTGGTTTTGAGTCAGCAGCTCCCAGCTGGCTCCTGTTGCCTGCACACGCCTCCTCACCTTTGCTAGAGATCGATAGGTCAGGGCTAGAGCCAAGGCACACTCTGAATGCTGAGCACTTCGAGGGTACCCACTCCATCAGATGCCCATAGAGACCGGGGTCCCTGTTGAACTTTCTAGGAGCGTGGTACCTGCAAGCCTCAATCCGTGCTAGCCTCTTTGGCACGATCACCAGTAGGTCCCTCAGCGTGTGCCTCAGTGCGCAAACAAGGTCGTTGTTGACCACTACCGTAAAGGCCACTGGTAGGAGCCTGAGTTCACATAAAGCAACCTGTGCTGTGGTCAGGTCCATAGTCGGCCTTGGATGCGGTCTTTGCAAAGAATTCGAAAGAGACTCGTGGTGGCCCGCGGGGCTCTCAGGAACCATAGGTTCCAGGGACCTAAGATCAACAATAGTGTCTCCCCCTACAGTCACACACTTGAGTCTGAACTTGGTGCCAAGATTCTCATCACCAATTGCCAGAGAGCAGATGGTCCTGATGATGTCGGCCCCGCAACTGGCAGCGAAGACCAGACATGCATTAGTTTGCCACGATGAGACCATCCTATACAATGACAGCCCGTCAGCTGCAACTAGCCTTGCTGGTCCCGCGAGCTTTGTACTGCGGGAGGGACTGGGCACCACAGTGCACCGGACTCCCCACTCAGGCCAGGCATCACCCGATGTCTCGTACTCCTCGGCCTCTGAACAAACCACTAGGCAGGCCCCGGTGTCTGAACCTCCTTTGTCCTGATCCAGTCTAAAGACCATGTTGGAGAAAAGGGCCAGTTTCTCTCTGAACTCGCCATAGCAGGGTTCTGACCACGGTAGCAGGAGGAGTCTCGGAGACAGGTGTCCGAAGCGTCTGATCTCCAGTATCCTGCCCTGGCTGTCAGCTGTCTCTCGTATGCCGTCTGCCAGGTCTCGCTCAGTCATGTGACCAGTCAACAAGATGCCAGGGTGCTTGATGCGTCTGTGGCTGTCTAGACATCTTTTCAGGAAACAGGGCCACCAATTAGCATCTAGTTTGATCTCCGGTTCATAGCCAGAGCCGAAAGTGGCACACACCTCGTTGTCTGTGAGTCCCGTGCGACCTAGCCTAAGGCATGTGAACACATACAACAAGTACCTGTCAGACATATGTAAAAGCTGGGGGCCAAGCGGAAGCCTACCCGCGTCTGTATTAATTAGAGATATGGCCACTTTAGCTTTCCCTGAAGAAGGTATCTTTGGCATGGCTTTATCTTTCTGGGTACAGACACCTCTGGTGTCCAAGGAACCAGTGAGTATGAGGCTCCTGAATGTCTGCAATAAGATATTTGTGGACGCCGAGTCCAACTCTGAGTTGTTCAGTGATCACAAGTCTATGGAGTGGGACATATGTGCTGATTTAGAAAAATTGCACTTAAGGGCCAACAGTGAGAGCATGCCTTTGAGCCTAGAGAGCATGCCTTCCTGTCCCAATGAGAAGAACAATGTCATTGATGAATACACAGCCCTTGACCTGCTAGAGAGTGAAGCAACTATGTCCATAAATGATGTGAACTCTGACTCTGAGGACGAGATTGGTAACATGCAGAGGAACAGTCCCCATTGCCTACGACAGCGGGTCGTCTGCTGGAGCTACGATACAGAAGAGGTAAAGGGTTCCATGCCCCAACGATCTCACCTCTCAGTCTCGAAAGAGTGCCTCAAGTGCGAAGCATACGCCAGGCAGTGCAACATTGCGGCAGAGCAATATGAGCGAACACTGATGCGCTATGCAGATGTGGTGCGTGAGTTGATCACAGGCTTCACATCAGCGATGACTTATTTTCCTATTCTGAGGACAGACCACCGTGGTGACAAGCACCTAAAGTACATAATAGAAGCGGTACTGGGTCGTAATGACTTTGTCGCTGACATAGTTGCGCTGGCGGCCCAAAAAAGGGCCAACAGAACTTATGGTGCAGAATCTGTCGAGGACCAGGCCATGCTCTCCATGACAGATGCACTAAACTCCCAATTTACGGATTCTGAGGCCCTGAGGCACACTTTGCGGTCATACCAAACACTTTACATTCACTACATGGAGGTGTGGCGAGAGATGAGTACTAGGGTGCGTGGTGATCTCCCCCTCATTGAGTTTGTGAGAATAACAAGCAGCAGGCCTGGTGCGGAGGGAGCTGAGCCCTGGTCAGAGGCTCTTGCCTATGTGGCACGCATAGAAGAAAAGATGAAACTCATGGTGCCGAGGTCAATCCGGGACCTGTGCCTCACTGACTTGAGAGTCATCAAGCCCCTCCTGACAGCAGTGCCCCCGGGTTGCAAGCTCCAGATGCCTGTGAGAGCTGCAGTGGTCTCCCTAGAGGCCATCCGCTCAAGGCTTGAGAAGCACTCTCCACAGTGGGCTGCCGACCTACAGCAGACAAACCTGTACCTGGATGTTCTTGCAGACCTTACTCTCATGAGTGACCTGATCTCACTGGGCGAGATCTCCATCAAGAGCCTGGTGTACGAACGGCGCATGCTCATGGCAGTTGTGCATAAGCTGTCCAGGGATGTCTACTCTCTTGGTGGTGAGCTCTCGGCCCCACGGTGCTACTAATTTAGAGCTTCTAAAGGTGGTTTCACACGGACCAAACATGGACTCTAAATGTTGGATCCTTGCCTACTTGCCTAGCTCGGATGATGAGGAAGAACATGGGGATGAAAGTGAGGAAGAAGAGGAAGAAATAGAATTAAGTTCTGGGTCTGATCGAAAAAGACAGGGAAGAGAAGCTGATGCAGACAAGTTTAGAATCAACAATGTTGGTGGCCGTGTTGCCTCACCGCCAAACCACCCAAAGCTTTGCAAACTGTGTTCCGACGCCCCGGCCTGCAAAGTTGTGGCGGAGTACAACTGGCCTGCCAGTAACAATCACGACGGAGCCTATACAAGTTTCCCCTTAGAAGAGATACATTTCCTCAAGCCCAGCCTGTACTTTGTGAAGGACGGTGACCTGGTGCGGTTAAACGGTCCCGTGTTCCTCCACAAAGCTCCGACCGTGGGTCAATGGCTGCTCTCACTAAGTGACTGCCAGAGAGCATTGAAAAGACTACGTAAGGCTGCATTGGCAGCATATCAGCAGCCGGACCTGAACAGGATAGTCCTGGAGCAGAAGAACGACGACGGCCTGCTGGAGCTTGTCTCCAAGTGGGTGACAGACAGCAGTGTGATCAAGCGCAGCCTTGAGACTTTCGGTGCGTTTGCCTCTGATGCACTGCTCGCACCGGTTTTGCACACTGTACTCCGTTCCCAGTGGTTGGCAGATCGCAAGGGCCGGTTGGAGCAGACCAATGCAATGCCTTATGGCTGGGGCAGTGAGTTCTACGATTGCGTTGGGATGAACAGGCCTTGCTGTACCCAATGTGAGAGCTGCATGACCGCAAGCCAGGTCTATCTGGTGATGCACCGCACTGGTCGAAATCCCTGGTCAACATTGGAGGCTCTGAGGGCCATACCCGCAAGTGTCTCGCTCTGTCTCGGAACTGCAACATGGGCAGCGGCTCTCGTGGAGCAGGCCGCCATCGAGGCATCCCGTGCATGTGACTGGCTTGTAAGGAACGAGGCTGTGATCGAGTTCTGTGCACTGATGTATGACATCCACAAGCCTCGGGAAGAACTACAATGTGACAACCTGGAGATCTTCGCCGGATGCATCACCAGACATCGAATGGCATATGAATGCATGGCTCCTTCACTGCCGAATCTAGACGCAGATGCACTGGCTGCAACGTTCAGTGTGATACACCTGGATGCTGATGGGTTCATTGAAAACAATCAACATGTGGTAAAACGGCAGCAGACCATATCCCCGGTTGACATTTTCGGGCTTTTGCACGTGCCAGACCTAGGACTTGAGACACTTAGACACACTGCCGGAAAAGATACATTCATTAGGGGAGCGTCACCGAGTGTGTTGAAAGAGGCACAACCACCATTCTCTGAATGGTCCCCAGCAGATAAGATGATCATAAGCGAGGTCCTGACCACTTGCTTCCCAATCATTGCTACAAAACAGCTGAACTCCCTTGATCCAAACACTGGTGGCTCGGATCAATTTTCAGTCAACCCGTGGCCCATGTTTGTAAACCGCACAAGACGGTGCTACCCGCTCTTCCGGGCACTCGCCTTCCCCACGCAACCCGCACCTTCCTACCTGCTCGAGGCCCTGGTGCAGGGCTGGCGGCTCGCTGCCGGCGTCCTGCACCGCCTGCCTGCTGCACCCGGTCCAAGCCTGTGTCTTGAACAGGAACACTTTGAAAGATACTTTGCAGCCCCGCTCTACAGGCTTAAGAACTGGGGTGTGATCACGTCCGAGGAGGAGTCGGCCATGATAGAGACCCTCCAGTGTGGGATTGTGCCTTGCTTCGCTGGGTCCCGTGACAGTGCACCAGATCGGGTTGTAAGTGCAACAACAGCGTTGGCCTTTGCTGCCTGTGGCCTCAGGATAGTCGGACCTACCAGATGTAAGGTTGGTCACACAGTCACTACAGCAGGGCTCTTTTACTTTGCGGCCTGGTACATTCTTGTCTATGCAGGCGCCTCACAGCTCTACAAGCATATTGGCGATGACATGATGCTCAATGGCTCTGATGCAGACAGACTACTGCTCGAGACCATACAGCTAAGAGAGGACAATGGGGAGGTTCGAGTGGCTTCATACAAAAGGACTGCTTTGCTCCACGCCCTGGAGATTGTCTTTGGGCGCCTCATTGCTCCTTACACCCTGGCCTGTTTCGCCGAACTGTACGGTGCTGGCCTTCAGCTCCAACTTCCCTATGCTAAAATGCTTCGTAGGACTCCTGGAAGTGTGAAAGCCGCCCTGAATAGCAGGGACAGCTGGTTATCAATGAACAGAGGAGCTGTGGATGGGCCCAAAGTGATGCTCGCAGCGTCAGGGAGCTCAGAATCCCATGTTCCCCCCCAGGTTATGACCCCGGAGGCCACAGCCGTGGATGTGCCCAAAGTGGTGCTCGCAGCGTCAGGGAGCTCAGATGCCCATGTTCCCCCCCAGGTTATGACCCCCCATTGCAAGGCCTCTGACCCCCCATTCGTCTACCTGGGTCCAATAGACACTTATAAGCTGAGTACCCTTGCTGGCCTAGGGAAACAGCGCCCCGTGGCCAGTGCTGTTGATGCCTGGGCTGAAGAAGCTTACAACTTGTGGTATGGAACAGTGAGCTGGGTTGAATCTGATGTTCAAGTAGTTCTGAGCGAAAACCTAGACAAGCTTGTTAAAAAGGTGGAGGGTCTAAGAGTGTAGTAGTGAGCCATGGTTTCATGAGTTTCAGTTTGGGAGTGTCAAGCAACAATAAAGAGAGCATTGAGAGAAAGGTCGATCCATGTCCTTTATTTTATTTACACTGGTACATATTCCCTTATTAATGAATAAACTCAAAGAGATATGTGAGAGGATATATATATATATATATATATATATATATATATAAAAACCTCCCAACAAACATCACAGCATAAAACAATTAGGCAAAACAAAAAAAGGTCCACAGAGGAGCCCTCCATCACGGCTCCTGTTTTTTTTTTTTCTTTTCTTTTTTTTTCTTGAGTACACCCTAGAAATACCTTTGGGGTCAAATGTACCACCCCTGACATGTTACCATTATTTCAGGTTACCCCATTGAAGGGTGTACATAGACCTGTGCACAGAGTTGTCAGAGGATATCTCTCCGGTTTCGTCATTGGAACCAGGAGACAAGGAAGAGGAGGCCCCCTCTTGTTCGCTCTCTGTTTGTCCACCTGTACTTGTCTTCACACACGCATTCATTGTTCCGGCTCTAGCCAGTTCGCGTAGTTGCATCATTGGCTCCACGATTACCACCTGGTTCCAGGCATATGTCTTGTGCAAGATCTCAAAGGCGAACGGCCCATAGGGCTGCACTGGTCCTCTGGTGGAATTGACTGTGTGTGACTTGTAATCCCGCTCTTGCCCAAGGAATTTGAAAGATTCCAGGTGCCCAGGTTCCCCGAAGCATATCTGATAGAAATGCATCAGCAGGGACATGTCGTCACGAAGTCCATCCTGAGGATTAACACCATAGCGAACCCAGTTGTCCACATTAAGGATCAGAGCTTTTGCTTCTTGTGGAAGGTATGCCAGCATTCCGAGCTTAACGAGAGTCTGACGGATCGAGCAGATACCCTCCTTAGCCCGCTGCTCTCGCATCCACAGATTCATGCTGTCCTCTCTTTGGTCAGAATGTATTTTAGGGTGCATGCTGTCGATCAGACACGAGATCATGTCAGGTCTAAAGCCCAATCCATGTCTGTGGAGCCGGGCTGGCTGTATGATCCTCAGGGTGAAACCGAACAGCATGAACATGAGTATCTGGATCCTGATCAGGCACAGCGTTACGTGATAGGCCATTACCTGACACTCCTCTCGCTTTAAGTACAGCAAACCACCAGAGTTGCCCAGGTTCCAGGACCCCGGTGACTCGCCCACAAACACAGCTGAGCACTTTTCATTTTCCAGTGGGCTTACACACATATGCATTGCGTAGACCCTGGGTACAAACGCGTGTCTCTGCATTTTGGTGTGCATGTCAAGGATTCGCTCAAAGTCGGTCGGACAAAAGGAATAGGACATGCGTGCCATCAGTCCCTGGGTTTCTTCAGCCCTGCTGACACAGCCCAGCACGAATGACTTACGGACAGGAATGCGTATCAGCCCCTTTTGGTGGTATTCTGCTGACATACGAGGCATAGCATCGGCGATTATCTTTACTTGTCTGAATGGTTCATCCCAGTCAGAGGGTGGCTTTGACAGGTCCACTGGCAGGTACTCAGCTGGTGAACGCCTACAGTCCAATACCATAATGCCGCACTTGTCCAAAGTGTACTTCTTTGCATCGGTGTTCGCAGTTGACAGAAATGCACATTTATGGCTCTGTGACTCTACACCATTGTTCCAGTTTACCAGCATACTGGATGCTTGTGAGTGTATGGGCTGGTTAAAGTCACTACGGTAGGTCACAAGACCCTCTGTGGAATGCCACTTTGGGCTTAGGTTATGGTCCAGACCATGGCAACAATTACTGATGGGCTCTTTGTGATTTACGTTCTCTGTCCTTTGGAGCATAATGAATTCTTTCCTGCCGAATAGCTTTTGGATGCTGCAGCTGCTTGTGATCGTTGGGGTGTGGTGGCCTTCGCTGCTGATTTGAGAGACCACCTCATCCATCACGCCGTGCACATGCCAGGAATGGTGCTGCTTTGAGAGGAGAGCTCTCCTCTTATCTTCAACCGTCTGTGAACATTTCCGCTTTTCAGACTGACTGAGCCCCCCGTGAGCCGGCTGTTGCTGCTTTCCTGAAGGATTCGGGCCAATATCATTTCCTGCATGAATTCGTCTCTGGGTTTGGACCCGCAAGCCCACAAGATCATCGTGTTGGTGTGACCCACTGGAGTAGTCCTTGTATATATCAGAGTATGTGCTTTCAAAGCTGACAAAGTCCTTAGGCTGTATTCTATCCTCACACCGCCCAGGCAAAACTACCGCTCGGTTTGGCTGTACAGTGTCCTCGCCCGTTTCCTGGTCGCATGCCACTTGCGTAAGAATCGGTAAACGTTGTGACTGTGGAATCTGTAAGGGTTGATTGGGGACCTGTTGAGCAAAGATCCGATGGTAGCTCTTGACAGTGTCTGAAACCTGCTGCATGCCGTAATCGTAAACCACGTTTGAGTTTGAAGATTGCCCCTGCTGTGGCGAACAGAAAGGTTGGGTGTGTTGAATCTGCTGGTTTTGTTGAGGGCCGTGGATATCTTGAGCTGTCATACAGGACTGCAGTGGACATGCAGTTTGGTGGCCCCGTTTGTCATTCTGGGGAAATGGACTCAGCCACTGTTGCTTCCCTTTCGATGCTAAGTGATGCCCGGCGCCCCTGGAGCGGTCTCTATGAAGTGTATCTCTCTGAAGTGTCTTTCGCTCTTTCTTTGTTTCTTGCTGTCCATCCATCCTGGTTAAATTAACATTAAGGTAATGTGTAAGGTGTAAGCTGTTTGCAAGCAACACAGAGTGTGAATAAGATGTAGATCAGAATGTGCCTGGTGGATTTCACTCAACACACAGAGATCCCTCGAAATCTGTTCAGTCGGTTACAGTATATGAGATGAGGACCACCATCTTAAGTGTCTTATTTTGCCCTGCCTATCCAAAACTTGCATGCTTCCCAAAGAATTGCAGGACATATGACCCTTTGCCTTATGTTAACAGTATTGAGGCCACTGAATTTGATGCATTTGTTGTGTTATGTTTTAGTCAATAAAGCAAAGTAAACCCACTTCCGCATTTAGGTGTATTTCTTTCTCTCACAAATCTTAAATTGCATGGTACCCCAAAACATCATCTTGCACAGCCCATAGATAAACATGGATGACTACGAGCCAATCCTTTCATTCAGTTCCCTCGGTCAAAGCCTCCTCAAGCACTCATCAAACATTTGATCAAAGCCGAGAAAATGAGTGATCATGATGCTGTATTCACACTTGACGCAACTGTAGTAAAGCGTGTGCACCATGGCTAAGGGTAGGGTACGAGAAATTGGCTGAATATTTGTCCAAGTCCTCATATTGAGCAGGGACCGGATCGCTGGAACCCCGGGGACCAGCTTGCCCTCCGAGAGAGGGGTTGGATTGCACCCAACTCCGACTCTTGACATCTCATACCACATAAACAAATTCATATTGTTTGGGTAGCCCATGCGCATTGATCCATTGGGTAGCTTCCCAATCACTGAGCTGGCTAAATCGACATTACCTTCTACATACGTGCATGTGAAGTAGGAGCGCATTCGGTCTGGTGGCTCAGGTAGATCTAAATGTGACAACTTTTCTGTCCTGAAGGAAAAATCGAATTGCTCTCTAGTGTAGTCAATGATTGTCGTGCGTGGATCCAGGGGATTCATGGATCCATGGATCCAAGCCACAACAGACTCCTCGATGGTGTGCGAGTTATGGTCGTTGCGCCACACCACTGCCATTAGTCCGTGGATCTTGGGCACTGCAGCAATGCAGTCCTTCAGCAAGTCGCCAGCCTTCCAACGAAGGTCTACAACATACCTTTGTTCATTTCGCAGGCCAATGTCAAGGAAGTTGCAGGCTATGGGTTGCACATTGTGCCCAATGGACCCCATGAACATAGTTTCGCCATACAGCCGATTGCTGTACTCGGTAGAAACCTGTATTTTGTCTGTTGTCTGTATTTTCCTTTTGATTATGTACATGGCACTGCAGGAGTCCTTGCCCTGGAAGATTCTTATGGAGAGCGTGGCAGGCATGCTCTCAGCCACACTGACTCCATACTGTTCAAGCACTTCCAGGAGTGTGCCTATCTCAGGCTGTGGTCGACTATACAAGTAAATCCCAGGCGGCAGCCCATCGGAAGACCTCAGCCTTACCAACACTGTCACACTACAGCCTGGAAGGTACTGCCTCCTCAGTGTCATTGCCCATTGATATGCTCGCGCCACAAGTAAATATTCTTTCGCCCACAAGAACTTGGTTAGATCCTTACGGATCGCCACTCCCTCACTCTCTATAAAGAGCTGGGTATTCAAACTGCTCCTCTTTATTTTCTTCTGCCGGTCCCTCTGGCCCCCAAGGACAGTTTCAGAGTTACCCCGCGCCAGGTTTGCCAGTATACTTTGTATGGAGTTCACATGAAGTTTGCAGATGTCTTCACTGGAAAGGCAAAGCTCTTCCAGCGGCGTGCCGACTGCACCACAGATAAACACCCTGTTGCCTATGACAGGCACAGGTTCTAGGGTTAGTGCTCTGGCCAGCATGCAACATAGTGCCGGCCCGGATTGCGGGAGTATTGCGGGATGTGGGAGCCGTGAAATGGACATTATCGATACTCCGTCCTTCACAGGCCTCGTACCAGACACCCTGCTCACCCTATGTGCAGAGAAGCGCTCTAAGAAACAAGCAACGCAGCTCAACAAAAGTACTGTCCTGTTCAGGAGGGTCTCGTCTATCCATTACACTCGGCCTAGGCTAAGCAACGTTCGCGCCTCGGTTAAAAGCAATGGTGGCAAATGCCTGGTGTGCAAGGCGAGCCTGGTGAAGACTAGCAAGCACCAGTCGCGCACGGGGGTGGTGATCAACTGCGGCTGTGTTGGTGTGCGTGTGTGTCTTGTATGCTTTAAGCACCCAGTCACCGCAAGCGAGCCATGGTACAGGCAGCAACCCCACTTAGATGAGTGTCCCATGATCAAATTATTCTTCTGTAGTGCTTGCCTTCTATTTAGCAGAGTCATAGAGAGGATTTGCTGCCGTTGGGCATGTCCTCAATGTGCCAAGATGGTGAGAGAGGTCGATCATTGTGCTGATTGTTCCACAGAACTCTCGGTTCAGCAGAGGGAGGTCCGAACTTTATATAAAGACCAGAGCTTTTGTTCCAATGATAGAGGTCCCAATGAAGATGACAACGTTGTCAATGAGGCAGCACCAGAGGCAACATCTGAGGCAATAACTGAATCTTACCGCATGGCACTCAGGGAGCGTGTGAAGGCCATGGTGAAAGGCTCAAGACATCTGACAGCAGAGACAATTCCCATCTTGTTCCCTGAATGTCCACGAGACCCCGAGCGTTGCACTTGCTCCTCAGAGGAATCCCGGAGTGCGCTTTGCCCTGGCTGCTCACATGTACGCACTATCTTGGAACTACTGAGTGAGAACCCGGAACCACTGATGGCCTCATTTGATGGCCGTGCTGTGCCGGGTCGGGCCATCGCCCGCAATATTTACAACAAGGCCTTGTTGCAGGACATGTTTGCAGACCCCCGGCTACCTCCATGTGCCAATGGGGATGTATGCAAGGGTAAACTGCTGCTTCGGGCAGATGGTCAGCAGCATGGTAAGCCTTTACCTTCCCTGCCATCGCCCGAGGTCTACCGGTCTCTCTGCCCAGACTCTGACACGGTCCAAACAAGCTCATGCATCCTGTGCCTGCTGTTTCACCAGACATCTACTGTGCTCGCCAATGTTGACTCTGAAAAGGACAACCTGGAACCTTTGCCCAGAGAGCCGGTGTACTATTTCAACATCCAGCTGGCACATGACATAGGTGTAACTGAACACAAAATTCAGAACTGTGGCCGGCACCTGATCCGCTTTCAGGGACATGCAGGGAGCTACAGACCAGAATTCTACTACAACTGGTACGAGTTACTGGAGGTCCTGGGTGTCAATGGGAGCGGTTTGGTTGTCTTCCACCCATAGCCACAGTAGTTTATAATTTAACACATATGACATGAATGCAAGACACCAGGAAATGTTTAAAACAATTCTCGTTGTGTGGTGGAGACACTTTGATTCTCAGTCCTCTAACAAACATGGCCCGCCCCATTACCCACCTAGGATGAGCATTGGGTATAAAGCCTCGCCTCCAGCTTTCAACAATTAGACATGGATTGCGAGGAGGTGAATGTGTTTCGGGTTTACAAGGAGATCACTTTTGTGGACAGCGGGTCATTCGGGAAGGTTTTCAAGGTGGTCAAAAAGAGCGGGCATGTACTGGCATTGAAAGTGAACATCAAGAAGGAGGCTTCCTTCCCCACAGATTTCGCAAGGGAATTACGATGTCTGATGAGGTTGAAAAACCATCCCAACATTGTGAGAATTCATGAAGCGTTCTTGGCCACGGGCGGACCTGAGGTATCATCACCTGAGGTATCATCACCGGCCTTTACTATGGACTTTTTGCCAGTTACAGTTCATGCGATGACTATACCATACAGTGTCGGGTTGCCGGTTAGCTTCGTTGCAAAATTCTCCAGTGAGGTAGCCAGTGGTCTGGTTTATATACATGAGATGGGTTTTATCCACAGGGACTTGACTCCAAAGAATGTGCTCCTAGACTCCAACCTCGCTGCCAAGATCGCAGATTTTGGCTGTTCTAGGGGGGTCCACCCACGACACATGAGCGGTGGGATGGTCACTATGCCCTACAGAGCCCCTGAGCTCACCGGGAACCAAACTAGGTACACCACATCATCAGATAACTGGAGCCTGGGATCTATCATTATCGAAACTGTGGAGAACCGGCAGGTTTTCTGGCCACAACGTCTGTTCGAAAACCAAACTCAAATGGAGTGTGAACTCTTGCATTTGGTGAGCGTTTTGGTAGACGTGCCAGGCTACAAGCCCTCAATAAAAGCCCCGGAAAAGTTGATACCCACCGTAATGCAGCAGCCAGTAGTCAGGGCCGTAGTTTTCCGGTTACTGGAACCCAATCCTGCTCAGAGGATGACTGCCCAAGAGCTGCTCAATAATGAAGAATGGAGGCAACTGGCCCATGTTACTGAATCTGAAATGGAATTTGTCTCTAACAGGTATCAGCAATGCAGAGCTAAATGGTGAAGCCACCAGGGTCTACTGGAAGCCTGTTAACTTTCAATCTATGGTCAAGTGCATATTGCTTTGGACATTTCCATCTGTGTAACATTTATAATAAAATCAATGTGCCTTCCCGAGGGAACTGTGTTGTGCCTCTGTTTGTCACAATATCATATCTGAACTTGATACAAGTAAACACATTATGTTCAGAATCGTTGTTAATTATTTGCTTTAGCTATAGAGTGCAGTGAAACGGAACACAGCATATCAGACTCAAACCGCATCAGCTGTTTTAACGTGTCACCTTCACTATCCTCCCAGACAGCCTTGCTCTGTTTTCGGTGAGTTACGGGGTCCTTGACATGAAAAGGTTTGAGATCCACTGCTATACATTTTATTGTGCTGATCAGAGTAAAGTGTTTGAGACTGTTTTAACACTGTTGTAGTGCCCCCATATTTATGTTTGGTGGCTGACTATTGTCATGCTAGATCCCTTGAACATTGTTTGTACCAAGTTTGTTGTAAATTGGAGCTAAGGCTCCTCTGGCCCCTGGCCATGCATGGGATTCCACTAAACATTGTTGGTGCTCGCACAAGAAGCTGTGCTTCCAGGGGACAATGCCCGTCTTTCAGAAACTCACAGGGAGAAAGGGAGGGGGCAGGGGATAGGCAAAGAGGGGAAATTCTCAGGACTTGTCAGCCTATTCAGACCTGGGGCCTATTGCCAAAATGCCTAGTTAAATCCTGACCTAAGTTGACAATAGTTAACCAATGAAACAATGGCGTTGCTACATACCGCACATAGCATGGACAATTGACATGTCTGTCCCCGCCCCGAAGGGTAAAAACACACAGAGGGGATCACGCCCTCTGTCCAATCACAGCTTTGTCCAATCAAAGCTGTGCAACATTTGAGGGGTCAATCCATAAATACGGCTCCGGCTTTATGATAGCCAAAGAACCTCTCCAAGGCCAGAACAACTGGCCTTTACAGCCTCTCCAGTATCCATGGCCACTGTTGGGTTCCGTGAAGCATACGACCTCATTCACTCAGTCTTGATGTACGACTTCTCTCCTGCATTTGTCCACCAGCTAACCCACAGGGAGATTGAAGTTGTCAGAATCACAGACAAATGCATCGCGATTAACCAGCACGTGTTCACAGGTAAGCCTTGTCTAGAAACTTGACATTTCCCTTTTCCACAGATCGGAGCTGACACATGATTCTCACTTTCTCTCCCCGAAGGGCAAGTTCTGAAGCTAAAGGCTCAACACCGCGCTCCATGCAAAATCGGCCAATTTGTGAATGTAGTGGCCAACGAGATGTTCCGAGATGGCCAAATTCATTGGGGCAGAATTGTCACTCTGATATCTTTCTGCCGTGTAATGCTAAGTAGCATCGACCACTCATTGAAGGAGGCGTCAATCCCTTACATCTCGGAAGGCTTCTCAAAGTTTATCGTGACTCAAATGGAATGGCTGGAGACCAACGGTTGGTGGGTGAGTAATCCTTTTTTTACTTTTCTCGTATACTGTTTTTTATTTTAAAGCAAATGCACCCATGTCTAAACTTATATATCATGCATGTTGGTGATATTCCAATGTACAAAACTATGTGAATCGTTTAGCTAAAGATCAGCCTGAAGCATTAAGCTAGTCAGGTTTTGTCAGAACGGTGATCCTGGGGCAAGATGAACCAAGTGCTTGTGGTCCCTGGGGTAAATTGAAACAATTATCCCAAGACCAATCACCATTCATATTTTGTACTGGGTCTTTGCTGTACTCAAATTATGCTGAATGACCTTTCATGTTGATGAATGCACTCATTTAAATGTTTCTTTTTTCTGCCTCCTCTAAATCTCTATGCAGGAAGGGCTTATTCGACATGTGTCAGACGTGAATGAGGCAGATGATGGACTTTGCAGCACGTGGTTTTTGGCCTCCATTGTAGTGTGTATGGTCTTGTACGGCCTCAAGATGATGGCCCCCACCAGTGAATAAAGCTGTTTTCCCACCCCAATTCCTCTGTGCATGTGTATATTTTTGCTATAGGAAACATCTCTAATTGGTTTGAGACATCGGAATTAACCTTTAAACGTAAAGAAACAGGCCTGTTACGGATCCCTTTGAGGTAACAATCAAAAATCAAACAGTCTCTGTAATGAGTGAAGTCAAATAGTTGGGCATTATACTGGACAAAAAAAATCAAATTTGAAAAAAACAGGTAACGCACATGCAAGAAGGTCAAACCAGATTTAAACTGTTTCCGTCACATAAGAAGGGACTTAACATGTCAAACTGCACAGCTGTATATGCATACTATGACTTTCTCACATCTGTCATACTGCATCACATCATGGTCACAAGCTTCCCAAACTGCATTGAAACCAATAACATCAATATACAAACAAGCTATAGAAATACTTGGTGACAGGTTTTTGATTTTTGGTATGGTTATAAGGTTTACAAAAACCGCCAAACCAGCAAACAAGTTGGGCTCGCCCCCTAGTGGTCTGTTTGCGATGAACAAAATATTAGATTAGTCGGTATGAAACCCCAAATAATTGATGGAAGAGACTTGTCAAAGGATTCTGGTAGTATTGGGTATGCTAAATAACATACTAAGGTAGGGGGTGTGAACAATTGATTGTTAATGCCACCCTCACCCGACCTAACCTAATGGTGGTGAGTAGCTGAAACCTGATAACAATAGCACACATTAGCCAACAGAAACTGCAGATGTAAATGTTGTTTTTGACATTTTAATGTCTGTCTCCACACCGGAAACACAAAAACTCAACTGTTTACATTCCAATGGAAGCTGCTGTATAATAAATGTTACTTGGCTCCATTTGTATAATGTCAGCATTACAGACATTTTAAGGGTCAGTTTAGTTCCCCCCCCCCCCAAGGGAACCCAGAGGGTCCCAGGAATACACTATGGTTTAGTTATATTTTGAAATTGACATTTAATTTAAACATACAACAAGAGAACGGTGACATTAAGCAGGGCCATGCGGGGAGTCGAACCCCGTTACACGAGTGGCAGTACCACAAGTGGAAGTATCCTACCACAGCCTGGTCTGCTTTGAGAAACCACGTCTTTAGTTGCATGTATTGTGTGAATACATTTGTTACAAACCAGATAAACATTAAACGTTAGACAAGTGAAAAACAAACAACAACAAAAAAAACGAAATGCTAAATAACATACTAGCAATGTAGGACAAAATTACTTCTGGAAAGGCATCATTTTCAAGACGGTGTCCACGATGGCTGCCGTGAGCTTAAAATGCCTATAAACTGTGATTTAATATATAAAAAAACATGACAATTGTGCGCTTGGTGATAAGAATTTTTCTTATGATGTCAGGTATGGGCACAATGTTTTCAAAAACCATCGCAAACAGGTCGGGCTCGCCCCCTAGTGGCCTGTTTGCAATTAATCCAGTAGCACATTAAATAGGTCAGTATAAGGTTGAAACCCCAACATAGTAGATGGGAGAGATTTTTCAACGGATTCTGTTACTATTGACAATGCTAAATAACAGGCCTAGTAATAGTTTAGGAAAAATAAGCTCCTGGAAAGGCATCATTTTCAACATAGCGTCCACGGGAGCTTAAAATGCATCGGCTATAAATTGGGTGGGAATATGTGCCATCTTGCCTTTCCAGGAGTTCGTTTTTCTTGTTTTGGGGTGTTATTTTTAGCACACCAATAGTACCAGAATCCATTGAAAATCCCCTCCATCAATTATTTTGGGGTTTCATACTGACCTATCTAATATTTGATAAATCGCAAACAGACCACTAGGGTGCGAGCCCGACCTGTTTCCGATGGTTTTTGAAAACATTGTGCCCATACCTGACTTCATGCCAAAAATTCTAAATCTAAGTGCACAATTGTCAGGAATTTATAGTATGTTATTTAGCACACCCAATAGTACCAGAATCCATTGACAAATCTCTTCCATCAATTATTTGGGGCTTCATACTGACCCATTTAAAGGACAACTTTACTTTTTACAACAAGGGTTCATGTTTTAGATTGTAATTAAAGAATATAAAAGATGAGTTTTAAATTGATTTCATTTACTTCTTTCAATTGTTTTAGCGGTTCTTATGTCAGTGGCTGGGGGCGTGCGTACAAGTGGCTAAATATGTAATTTTACACAGAATAAGCCCGTTCCCAAGATACAACGCAACCTTTCATGGTTGGATGTGACTTACGGGGGCTAGAAGTGTTACTGTAAATAGCAATAAAGAAACGTATTGTGTCTAAAAATACATATTTAGCCACTTGTACGCATGCCCCCATGCGTACGCATGCCCCACATTTTAGCACGGTAAACACGATAAAAACAATAGAACGAATCAAGTGAAAACATTTTAACACTCACTTTTTCTTTTCTCTAATTACAATCTAAAACATGAACCCTTGTTGTAAAGAAACGAAGTTGTCCTTTAATATTTGATTCTTCGCAGACAGACCACTAGGGCGCGAGCCCGACCTGTTTGCGATGGTTTTTGTAAACCTTATAACCATACCTCACAGCATACCAAAAATCCCAAACTAGTCACCAACTTCCCAATATTTACGAATTCCCTCCCAGCTACTACATATGGATGGTAATATCTTTTACAAAGGACTCGGGCTATGGTTTAAATCAAATCAACTGTGCTCGCATGAATAGTTTCCGTTCCTCACCTGCTGTGTGGATTGATTGTGGCTACTTACTGGTGGGTCAGATTGTGGATTGTTGGTTCTTATTAGTAATCGCATATTATAATTGGTTGTACTTGACTGGGTTTTAGACTGGTATTATTGTTTTTGTACTTGAATGGGTGTTAGATTTGATTATTGTAAAATAGAAAAGCCTTCTGTGGACAGGTGATGAGAATTAGCACTTGTGTGCTAAAATCACTTATATCAATGCATCCGGTTTGTCCAATGTGATTGTGATGTCCACGTCAAATAAATAAAACATAACATAAGGCTCACAAACTGTTAATCGGGAATGAATGAACGCTGGGAGAAATCCTGTTGGGTTGAACGATCTATTTATTAGAAGCAAAGAGACGTTAGCAAAACGAACACCAGAGGTACAGACATCATTTTCTTAGTACAAAAAGCATGAATGAATACCGATTCTTATAACATCAGTTAAAAACAGTGTGCATTGTTATTGCAGTGTTGTACATTACATTTCCGCAGTCCTGAAAAACGCCATTGCAGAACAGTAAAAAAAATGACATTGTTATTTTCAGACAATTCAAAATAATATAGAGTAATCAAACGTGACACTGTAAAGCTAGGTGTGGTGTGTACAAAAAGATACAAAGTCACATACATATGCATCACAACTACTATATTTTACTTAACTATGATCGGCAAAAAATAAAAAGAGGGGTATTACAATTTAGGAATGAATCCTCATGCCGTAATCGCGTTTGACGAAGGGGGGGGGGGGGGGGGGGGGGTTGTTTGAACACCAGAGGTACAGACATCATTTTCTTAGTATACAAAGCATGAATGAATACTGATTCTTATAACATCAGTTAAAAACAGTGTGCATTGTTATTGCAGTGTTACATACAAACAAAACAAAGTCTTACATACAAAGTCACATACATTTGCATCGCAATTACTATATTTTATTTAACTATGATCGACAAAAAAAATAATGTCAATTGTCAGGTGTGTGCTCTGAACACACAGAACACAAATGTAACCAAACTTGCAAGGCAAAAAATACAAAGACGGGTAGTACACTTTCGACATTAATCCTCAGGCCATAATCAAGTTTGACGAAGGGCTGTGTTTGGCCCCAGCTTCTGACACCCTTTTATATTGTGTGTTCATAGGGTGCTACACTATCGGCTACGTAACTCTGGATGTCAAAGGTAGGACGCAGACGTTTTTTCTTAAGGATTTCGTTTAAATTGACATCCAGAGGCTCGCTTTCATTGGATCGATCAAACAAAGAATCAATGTCATCAGGTCTCTCTTTACTCGGTTCCCATTTAGAAGCTGGATAGTGGACAGCTTTTCTGTCACCTAGAGGTAGTTTGAGGTTTGTGGAGAGCTCCTGTAGAAAGGTCACTAGGCTTTTCTGTTCAATTCTGTGACATCCTAAGACAAGCTGGACTTTTCTGCAGTGTGATTCGTATTGACTACGGAACCAGAGTTTGAGCGAATACAGAAGATGATTAAAGTTTGTACCTTTACCAATATCAGTTCCAAAATCTTTCAGTGCTTGCTCTAGGAGAACCAACTCTCCATTTTGGATGAACCACATTGCCAAAATAACAGATTTCTTTAAGACATATCCTGTCCAATGAAAAGACATTTTCTTTTTGGGGAGTTTGACTTTGAACAAAGCCAGTAGCTCAGTTTCCTCTGCAAACATACCAGATTGTGGTGGTGAGTTCCCGCCGACTGCCACATGATTGAAGAAGCTGCTCAAATGAGGCATACACACATACTGTTCTGCCATCTGCTTTGAGAGGAGATCCTTGCAGTTAAAGCTGATGTTGTCGCCCTCCTCGAGTAGTGCTTGGTATGCTGTGGATAGACACAGGTAGAGAATTGTCAAACTCATGTGTGATTCTTTCTTGTGCAGGGGTGTGGGAAGGGGGTGGGTGGAGGTTTTGTTTTTAACATGTAATGAAATGGTTAAAGGTTTGTGATCCACCTACCTCTGGTCAGCTTGTTGTTCGGAGCGTCCTCCAGATCCTCTTTCCGAAGTGCTAGCCCGGGGCTTCTGACAGTTCCGCTGTCACTTGGATCAAAGCTCTGGGCCCATGCGTGCTCAGTCACAAACAGACATTTGGTCACCATTTCATCAATCGGAAGGAATCGTGTAAGTTTGGGACCCTCATTGTCACCTTCACGATCTTCATGGTTTCCAGGCTGCATACACACACAGACTCCTTTACCTCTATAAGTGAAGCATTTGTGGCAGATCAATCTTTTACAACAACATAACAGAGATCTGTTAAGTTGAATCAAGTGACTTTGTTCGTGCACATACGTCTCGCGTGTAAATGTAACATTGCAAATGTTGCATTGCAAATATTTGATGAACTCATTAGCATGGGATATGTATTGCATTTTGGCCTCAACTTTTTTGAAAAACACTTCCTCTTTGATGAGGAAACCACGCTTTTTCAAGTGATCTAGCTCTAGTGCAACTGATTTTGTAGTGTAACGAACAGGCTTGCTAGTCAATGGCACTTGGGCCCTACATGCTGCAGGTTTAGTAGAATGTGCCTCTTTCGAACGAGTCTCCATCTGTCCCGTGCTTGGAGATCCAGGCTTGTGTTTTTTGGGATCACTGGACAGATTCCTTTGCTTTTTGGTCTTTGGTCTGTGCTCAGTAGAATGTTTGGGCTTTCTGGAAGGTGGGGCGCTTGATTTTGCAGCGCTGACAGGAGGTGCTTTGCGCTTTTTGGTATGACTCTCTGTCTCTCGCATGCCACAAGTACTTGTTTCTGCATTCTGGGATTTGTGCTCCGGTTTGAACTTTCTGGAAGGTGGGGCGCTTGATTTTGCAGCGCTGACAGGAGGTGCTTTGCGCTTTTTGGTATGACTCTCTGTCTCTCGCATGCCACAAGTACTTGTTTCTGCATTCTGGGATTTGTGCTCCGTAGAGTGTTTGAACTTTCTGGAAGGTGGGACGCTTGATTTTGCAGCGCTGACAGGAGGTGCTTTGCGCTTTTTGGTATGACTCTCTGTCTCTCGCATGCCACAAGTACTTGTTTCTGCATCCTGGGATCTGTGCTGTATGTGTGTAGAATGTTTGGGCTTTTTTGAAGATGGGGCAGTGCTCTTAGCAGGTTGGGCCACAGTGTCACCGCTGGACGGAGCAATCTGCATGTCACTAGGCTGTGGGGAAAGTCTGGTCAAAGCGTCACCGCTGGACGGACTGGCAACAGCAGGATGTTCAGAGATGGGGGTCACAGCAATCTGCATGTCACTAGGCTGTGGGGAAAGTCTGGTCAAAGCGACTGTCACATTTTGAGTAACTAAGATGTTACTTTGTTTGGGCGAGAAATGGATTTCTTTGCTTAACTGCGGGGGGGTATCTAAGCAGAGACCATCCCCATGCTGGATGGGGGGGTGGGAGCTACCGTAGGGTTGTAACACGGGGGGTTGTAATTCGGTGACATGGAACTGGGGGGGTCGGGGGCCGGGGAGTTGGAAGTTGCCGTCATGGCATTGTGACGGGGGTAAGAGTGAACCATTCCCGTATGGGGGATAATTGCTTGAACTGTAGCAGTTCAGCAGTGCTTCCTCAAGATCCTCAATATCCTCAAAGCAGGGCCATGAGAGAGCGCTTGGCGGCATGTCAGTGGGGCCAGCTTCTTTCTCTGCAGCATTGTCCAAGGGAGTGTGGGACTGGGCGTTCTCTATGTGCAATATTTCACCCAGTCCCTCTGCGCTCGCTTGCATTAAAGCCACAACAGAGGGTCCAGAATGTGCCTCTAAGGGCTGGATTGGAACATCTGACACCTCGCATATTACAGCTGCCGCAGACACGGGAGGGGGAGAGGGAGAGTTTACGGAGACAGCCCCCTCTGGCTGCTCTGGCTCTGCAGCCAAACCGGGGGAAGGGGGAGGGGAAGAGTTTACGGAGAGAGCAACCTCTGACCTCTGATCTATAGACAATTCCCCCGCGTCTGGCTGCTGTGGCTCTGCAGCCACACCAGAGCCGCTTCTTAATTCATCTTCAGAGCCTGAAACGTCTGGGTTTTCCGGAGAGCTGGAGTGCACAGCGTGGCTCTTGTTTCTGTTACGTGGGCTACTATTTGAGCTGCTGGTCTCGCTGCTGCTGCTGCTGCTGCTGCTGCTGCTGTTGCTGCTGCTGCTGGTCTCGCGGCTACTGCTGCTGCTGCTGTTGCTGCTAGCCGGCTCCCCTCTCCTTGGGCCCCTTTTTGCTAGACTGCTAGAGCTGGGTCTCGTAGCAGCAGGATCAGACGTGAGTGTTTCTGACTGTCCAGGAGATTGGATAGTGCTTGCCCTTGGTTCACTTGAATTCTGGGCCCCCTGGCTCTCTGTTTCTGGGTTCCCAGGTTGTGGTTCTGTCCTTCTTGGTTGTTCATTTTTGGGACTAAGTCTACCTCTGCTTTTCAACTCTCTCATCTCCTTTCTATCTTTTTCCTTTCTTCCAGCATGCCACACCTGGCTCTCTGCGAACCTCTGGCTAAAATTTCCACCCTCTCCTTTAGGCCACCTCCGTCTAAACCCGCCACCGAAGTTTTGAGTATGGCTGCCGGTGTAAGTCTCTCTACCGAGCCCAATCTCTCTGTGTGACTGCCCCCGGCCATACCCACTGCCTCCTTCGCCAAAGCGATTCTCTCTGTTTGGCCGCTTCTGGCTAAATTCTTGACGACGTCCGCCACTCTCCTGTCCTCCAGATCCTGGCCCACCTCTCCTCCGATTTACCCTGATAAGAAAAGTGGGTCATAAATCTGGGGTTCACTATGAACGTTAACTGTATTCTATTCTATTCCAACGTTTACCCAGACCAGAAACAGAATAGAAAAATCTTACCTTGTGTATGGTGGTTGCATTCCTCTTTCCCTTCCTCCACGTTGACCATAGCCGTAGTGGTTTCTCTGTGGGTTAGGGTTAGGGTGCCCCCCTGGTTCATAGTAGTTAGGATATTGCTCTTCCATTAGGTTGGTGCAACTCAAGCTGAAAACAAAGAATTTCAATGAGCATATCCCTTAGGCAAGCGTGTTTCAGAATCAACTCCTATAAAGACGCGGTGCTGTGACCAGACCAAGTACATGTGCACAGCACTACCTATGAGCATTGTGAGCTGACCACTGAATTCTTGGTCCTGGGAACACGAACAACGCACAGGGGCCGTTTGCCTTGCTTTGACTTCAAATGCCTGTTCAATCCGTTCTCTTCGCATAAACCACAGTCTGGAAATGATTTGGAACGTGCTTCGTGAGGTAGCTAGGAAGTTGCTGATTGGGGTGTTGTTCCAACGAATCAGGGTAGGGTTAGGGTGGCTACGTCATCAGCCAGCCAATACAGACTGGTGTATTCTTCCCCCATCCCCCCACAGACCAAAAAAGAGTGTGCAAAAGTTCACATACACATTGCAGGCTGTGTTCATGATTCTTTATATATATATATATATATATATATATATACTAGCCTACAGCCCCTAAATGTAGACATCTATTAGTCGTCTAGTCCAAGTTTAGACAACTAAAAAACGTTCAAATCTATACCACCATTAGACCACTTTTAGACGGCGTGCTCAGTGGGATTATTTAAAGGAGTGAGAAACCCCGCCTCTAATTTGTTTTATGGGATTTCAGAACATGAAAAGAAATCTGAAATGTAGGCGTGGTTATCTGCCGTTGTGGGGGGAGGGGCGGAGTATTGCGTCTTCTATCAGAGAGAGACTGACCGAAGCTGTCAGCAGTGGGCAGTTGTTGCTTTTCCATTTCGGAAACATTTTTTAAAACCAGTCATTGGAGGTGTAAAAAGTATAAAGATTCGGCAACTCCAGGTTATATAACTAATTTAAATGTGCAGGTATTTCACAAACAAGCTGTCTGAGCTTTTATCCATGGACAAACTTTCTCCAGCTATGGACCACGGAACCAGTGAAGAATGGACGCTAGGCTATCGCTATAGCTATTTGCTGTGTAGTGTGTGTGTGTGTGTGTCGTGACAGTGCGCGCACACACGCGACGTCCACACACGAAAACTAGCAGATCTACAAGCTCACAACGCGTCGTGAAAGGGACGCGTTGTGAGCTTGTAGATCTGCTATGTAGCTATGTAGCCTAGCTAACAGCCGTAGCATAGCAGCTTCTCATGTAGACACGTTGGTGTCGGTCGGCTCTACGGCTAATAGCTAGGCTACATACATAGCCTATATACAAGCTCACAACGCATCGCAAAAGCGATACGTTGTGAGCTTGTAGATCTGCTATTTTTCATGTGGACGTTGTGTGTGTGTGTGCGTGCACTGTCACGACACGCACGCACGCACACACACACACACACAGGCTACACTACACAGAAAATAACACAGGCACCACCCAGTGTAACTGTCTGTTGACGGAGCCTGCTCTTCGTTCTCTCTGGCTGAAACAAGCATACTGTGAAACCACGCCCCCCCTTGATACAACTCTATATTAAACAAACGTTAATATTAATTAGATATGCCTACGTCACGTTACACCACAGAACATTGATAGCTAATATTTAATGAGTGGCGCGAAAGATTTATTTTCTACCAGAAACCGGAAGTAAACAGAAATAGCTGCATAGACCAGCAGAAAGCTCTGAAACCCCAAGCCTATGGGCAAAATGAACCATATTATAGCTCCCTATCACAAGTGACTCATTTATATAATATATATTTATAGAAATAGTGATTTTGTGTTTCATGCTCCTTTAATGATCATTAGCAATTGTATATAGTATAATACACTATAGCATTACTTTTACCCTAAGTTATGTGACATTAAAAATGAAGACAAAGAAATTCTCAAAGACATATCTCATATCTCATGTCTCATATCTCAAGTACTTGATGAAGTTTTTTTGTATTGTTATAAAACAGCTAATCCCATGACCAATTAGCCCCACCATCTGGCCACTGTGTGAATAGAGAATCTCGTGCACCACCTGAACAAAGCTAAATACTGCTATTAAAAATACTGCAAGGCAGTTATCAGTGGTAGCCCGGGAAATTAGTACAACAATCGTTCACTTTGTGATACAAGCACCAAATTTTGCACAAAGTTCCCTCTGGACCTACTTTTCCCAAAAAGCATGTTAGCCACTCAATGTATTTAAAAAAGGGTTGGGGTCCCATTGACTTTCTATACAGTGAAATAATCCCCAAAAAATAATCTGTTTTAAGTAGCATGTGAGGGGTCAAACTAAGGGGTTTTCATGATCCTGAATCCAATGCAAGCATTTGTTTTGCACAAAAAACATTCCTTGGGATAAAAAACTACCACGAAACTATGGTTTAGTGATGAGTCATCACTTTTCACAGTAATGTGGGCCACTGTGGGGGCTATTTTTTGCCCAAGGAATGTTTTTTGTGCAAAACAAATGCTTGCATTGGATTCAGGATCATGAAAAACCCCTAGTTTGACCCCTCATATGCTACTTGAAGCAGATTTATGTTTTTGTATTATTTTACTGTATAGAAAGCCAATGGGACCCCAACCCTAAAAAATAAAAAACGAGTGGCTAACGTGCTTTTTGGGAAAAGTATGTCCAGAGGAAACTGTGTGCAAAATTTGGTGCTTGTATCACAAACTGAACGATTCTTCCAAAAAATAGACTTAATTTCCTAGACTATACTATGGGGCCTGTAGTTGAAAACTACTATTCTAAACAACGTTGATGTTTAATGATACATTTACAGTAAGCAGGAGACAGATACAGACTTGTTAAATGCAATTTATTTAAAAAAGAACAAGAAAAAAGAGGAATCGTACACTTTATGATCGAAGCATGTAATTTGGCACCAAGGTTATTATAGTAAACGAAAACTAACTAAAAAACGAAAACTAGAATGGAAAAACATTTGAGTTAATTGAAATACAAATAAAAACTGTGCTTTTTAAAAAAAAAAGAAAACTAACTGAAAGGGCATTGTGCGTTACAAAACTAACTACCGTAAAATAAACTAAAATTATAGAGAAATTCTCCTTAGTTCAACATTCCTGCCACTCTCAACGATATGATGTTTTGTTGTTCCTTCGAAACAATTGTGAGCTCCCTTCAAGCCTAAAAAACAATGGTTATAATAGTACATAATGACAAGATTGCAGGCTGTGCTTTCTTTGATTAACCCCACTCGGCCATCTGGTGGTTTTCCGGAGCCCTTTTATTTTTTTTAAATCTCACCGCTGACAAATACCCCATATTATGTAAAAGACTAAAGCTAACACAAAAAACGACTAAAAAATAAACATTTTCAAAAAATAAAAACAAAACGAAACCAGCAACCTCACTTTAAAAACGAATTAAAACTAAACTGTAATTGAAAACAAAACCCCAAAAATAATACAGATAAAAACTAATGAAAAAATCCAAAACTATTATAACCACCCAGTTATAACATTATTACTGGGGAACGGCCCCAGGAGAGTCTCCAGTATCCTCATAACAGGAGTCAATGGAACACTTTGCTCTCCTGTGAGCGGCGCTGCCGAGCCTTGTAGATCTTCGTGGGTTCACCTCTTGCTCTTTATCTTGTTTTCTCTTCCGTGGTGCCATCTGTCTCTGTTCTTCTTCGGCTGGTACCTCATAAACCACCTGGGGGCTTGGACAGGCGTTGGCTTGCACAGGCGGCTGCTGGTTAATGTGATGATCTTCAGTTGACTTCAGGCAGTTGATAACCATATTTCCTGGGTGCTGGCTTAGGGCAAGACTTGCATTGTATATATTTCTTCTAGTCATCAGATCCTTCAGGGCCGAGTCTGAATTGGTTCCGCAAATCAGAGAATACATCGCCAATCCTTCTATGTATTTCGCTCTCTCTGCCAGATCCAAGTGGGAGAGCTTAACCAAGGTGTCAATAATCTGGTATTCACGAATCTTGATGGCATGCTCGTGTTCAGTGGGTTGGTGGTACCTGTATTTCGCTTCTGGTGTACTAAGAGAATCTTTGTTCACTTTAATCATATCATCTATGATTTCTTGGTTATACTCGTCCCAAATTAAACCGGGCTTCAATCCAGATACAATCATTGGGGTGGAATTCGGTGCGGGACGCATTTCATCCGTGTTCTGTTCAATTTTGATGCCTTCAGTTTTTACCACATTTTCGCCCATTTCTATCTCTGTAGAGGTCTCTTTCTCTGCAGTTTGTATCGCTTCGACCTCAAATACCACGTACTGCACGAAGTCTGTCATCGTCGCTTTGTCCACAAAAGCCATTGTTTGACTTACTACTACTGCTAGTACCGGGCTCTTTATGGGTCTTGCGTAGTAGGTCTGGAGAGTAGAGAAAAACACTTTAACATCTCATAATATAAATAAGAATTAAGGCATAAAGCAGCAATGACCTGGCCCTCGCAGCTCTACCCACGTCACAAGGGGCCACAACCAATCAGAAGATGGGACAGGGCTAAGTTAAACCAATTAAGGTGGCACTACATTAACGGGATAAATACTGTGGTTTGCAACGCTAGGTAATGGAGCCCCGATTTTACCGCATTTGACTACAAAGGGCTATCAAACTGAGGCTTGATTAAAAATAAACAATGCATTTTAGCAACATGGCTGGGAGGACCAACAGAATACAAAAAAAAAAGGTATTTTCAGTCCCTGTCTAAAGCAGTACTTGCCGGGATGACTGGCTGTCAATGACATTGGGACACATATGCATCTTAGCATCCGGCAGTTTCTACATGCTGGGGACCCATACTCAACATTTCTAACATAAAACCTTGGTGTGCTCACTATGTCCGGGTTCACAATGGGCTGGCAAGTAGACTAATGTGTGTTGGTCTCAGAATAGTTTGATGCATCAGGCCTCAGCATCATCCTGACAGGTTTGTTGTTTGTTTTTTTATTCATCACAGACCAGACACACACAACGGTATACAGATGGACTTTTATGATGAAAACCATACAGTGCATAACGAATACAACACCACAGGTATCGGTGTTAACATTGTCATGTCTCAATTTGACTAAATTATCCAGTCAACTCTAAAAATAGAACAACTTTTTAACTTTTAATGGCCCATTCAAAAAACGCCCTCCCGACGTCATCACGTCAGGACGTGTCGACGGAAGCAAGGCCCCCCAAGAGGCGCTCGGTAAACGACACCGGGCTTCCCGCAAGGGCGGTGCCGTCCAATCTTCCTCTCTACACTCCCCTGGCAGACTGCTTTTCGCAATGGAAGCGGTGCAATCCAAAAGTGTTTTGAATCAGTATCTGAAAACCTTCAAATTCAAGATGCTGACTGCTGCCAGCCTGCTGCGTTCGGTGAGAGTGAACGACTGGTTCACCTCTCTGGATCTGAGAGACGCGTACACACATGTCTCCATCTATCCTCCTCACTGAAAATTCCTCAGGTTCGCCTTCGAGGGGAAAGTGTACGAGTACACAGTTCTCCCCTTCGGCCTGTCGCTGAGCTCCCGTGTCTTCGTTCTAGTGACCAAGACAGCGCTCGAACCACTACGGCGCCAGGGCATCAGGATTGCAAACTACCTGGACGAGTGGTTGATTTGCGCGAGCTCCGAGCAGGAGGCGGCGCGGCACACCAGGTTGGTCATGGACCACCTGCAGTCTCTGGGGTTTTGCGTCAATCTGGAGAAAAGTGCTCTCACACCCTCACAGAGATCCAACTTTCTGGGGACCATTCTGGACTCACAGTCTATGATCGCCCGTCCCTCGCAGGAGAGGATAGAGAAGTTTCTCTCCTGCGCAGCCCTCTTCCAGACGGGGAACTCGGTCCGTTACGAAAAGGTCATGGGCCTCATGGGCTTCATGGCCTCAGTCCTGCACCTGGTGCAGCTAGGACGTTTCCACATGAGACAGTTTCAAAGGTGGATGTTATCCCTTCGGATTCCGTCCACCGAGGGTCGCGCTCTGGTGCAGGTCCCTTTCAGGGCTGTGGAGGCGCTGCTACCCTGGCGGCGAGCCGACTTCCTGTCGGCCGGAGTCAGCATGGGAGAGGTGATTCACCGCAGGGTGATCACCTCGGACGCCAGCCTTTCAGGCTGGGGCGCGACCTTAGGAGGTCGCACAGCACGGGGCCTTTGGGGCCCGGAGATGCGACATTACCATATCAACTACCTGGAGTTGATGGCGGTGATGCTGGCCCTTTGTCACTTCGAACCCCTGATCCTAGGTTGGCACGTCCTCCTCAGGACGGACAACACCACTACGATGTGTTATGTCAACAAACAGGGGGGGCTGAGGTCCCGAGAGCTAGACAGGTTAGCTCGGGACCTGACACTTTGGTGCCATGGTCGACTTCAGTCGATCAGGTCTTCTCATGTTCCGGGCCTCCTGAACAGCGGAGCAGATCTGCTGTCCAGGGGGGAACCACGTTACGAGAACTGGTCTCTCCGCCCTTCACCTTGGTGACTTTAAACCTGGGACAAGCCTTGAAGGTATCAAACCCTACTATGCACAAGACATGGTCTGTATTCATGCTCACAACTGAAGCTGAGGATGCCCAGGTCGTGGACAACATGCCAACAGATGACCTGTCACCTCCGGGCCCCCTCCCTCCGGCCTGGGCCCCCCTAGGAAAGATTTGGAGGGCGCAATTACACTGTCAGTTACGGTAGTGATGTCATTACGTTTCCACTGCGGAATCTTGTAATCTCATTGGGTCAAGATGGCCCACATGACATTTATCTCCTTCGCTATTCGCTCTCATACTAGGACATGGTTTTGTTTGCGGAAGAAGCTACAGTGCTGAGTGAACGCTATAGACTCGGAGTTTGAGTAAACATTAATTTATTGGAAACACATGGATTAACACATGGCGAGGACGAGGAGTTTGCGGGTCGGTATAAAGAGTTTCGACAATGCGGTGAGCACCTTATATATTGCATAATTGTACATGTTTGGAGCTGCGTTCGGTGAGAGTGAACGACTGGTTCACCTCTCTGGATCTGAGAGATGCGTACACACACGTCTCCATCTATCCTCCTCACCGAAAATTCCTCAGGTTCGCCTTCGAGGGGAAAGTGTACGAGTACACAGTTCTCCCCTTCGGCCTGTCGCTGAGCCCCCGTGTCTTCGTTCTAGTGACCAAGACAGCGCTCGAACCACTACGGCGCCAGGGCATCAGGATTGCAAACTACCTGGACGAGTGGTTGATTTGCGCGAGCTCCGAGCAGGAGGCGGCGCGGCACACCAGGTTGGTCATGGACCACCTGCAGTCTCTGGGGTTTTGCGTCAATCTGGAGAAAAGTGCTCTCACACCCTCACAGAGAACCAACTTTCTGGGGACCATTCTGGACTCACAGTCTATGATCGCCCGTCCCTCGCAGGAGAGGATAGAGAGGTTTCTCTCCTGCGCAGCCCTCTTCCAGACGGGGAACTCGGTCCGTTACGAAAAGGTCATGGGCCTCATGGGCTTCATGGCCTCAGTCCTGCACCTGGTGCAGCTAGGACGTTTCCACATGAGACAGTTTCAAAGGTGGATGTTATCCCTTCGGATTCCGTCCACCGAGGGTCGCGCTCTGGTGCAGGTCCCTTTCAGGGCTGTGGAGGCGCTGCTACCCTGGCGGCGAGCCGACTTCCTGTCGGCCGGAGTCAGCATGGGAGAGGTGATTCACCGCAGGGTGATCACCTCGGACGCCAGCCTTTCAGGCTGGGGCGCGACCTTAGGAGGTCGCACAGCACGGGGCCTTTGGGGCCCGGAGATGCGACATTACCATATCAACTACCTGGAGTTGATGGCGGTGATGCTGGCCCTTTGTCACTTCGAACCCCTGATCCTAGGTTGGCACGTCCTCCTCAGGACGGACAACACCACTACGATGTGTTATGTCAACAAACAGGGGGGGCTGAGGTCCCGAGAGCTAGACAGGTTAGCTCGGGACCTGACACTTTGGTGCCATGGTCGACTTCAGTCGATCAGGTCTTCTCATGTTCCGGGCCTCCTGAACAGCGGAGCAGATCTGCTGTCCAGGGGGGAACCACGTTACGAGAACTGGTCTCTCCGCCCTTCACCTTGGTGACTTTAAACCTGGGACAAGCCTTGAAGGTATCAAACCCTACTATGCACAAGACATGGTCTGTATTCATGCTCACAACTGAAGCTGAGGATGCCCAGGTCGTGGACAACATGCCAACAGATGACCTGTCACCTCCGGGCCCCCTCCCTCCGGCCTGGGCCCCCCTAGGAAAGATTTGGAGGGCGCAATTACACTGTCAGTTACGGTAGTGATGTCATTACGTTTCCACTGCGGAATCTTGTAATCTCATTGGGTCAAGATGGCCCACATGACATTTATCTCCTTCGCTATTCGCTCTCATACTAGGACATGGTTTTGTTTGCGGAAGAAGCTACAGTGCTGAGTGAACGCTATAGACTCGGAGTTTGAGTAAACATTAATTTATTGGAAACACATGGATTAACACATGGCGAGGACGAGGAGTTTGCGGGTCGGTATAAAGAGTTTCGACAATGCGGTGAGCACCTTATATATTGCATAATTGTACATGTTTGGAGCTGCGTTCGGTGAGAGTGAACGACTGGTTCACCTCTCTGGATCTGAGAGATGCGTACACACACGTCTCCATCTATCCTCCTCACCGAAAATTCCTCAGGTTCGCCTTCGAGGGGAAAGTGTACGAGTACACAGTTCTCCCCTTCGGCTTGTCGCTGAGCCCCCGTGTCTTCGTTCTAGTGACCAAGACAGCGCTCGAACCACTACGGCGCCAGGGCATCAGGATTGCAAACTACCTGGACGAGTGGTTGATTTGCGCGAGCTCCGAGCAGGAGGCGGCGCGGCACACCAGGTTGGTCATGGACCACCTGCAGTCTCTGGGGTTTTGCGTCAATCTGGAGAAAAGTGCTCTCACACCCTCACAGAGAACCAACTTTCTGGGGACCATTCTGGACTCACAGTCTATGATCGCCCGTCCCTCGCAGGAGAGGATAGAGAGGTTTCTCTCCTGCGCAGCCCTCTTCCAGACGGGGAACTCGGTCCGTTACGAAAAGGTCATGGGCCTCATGGGCTTCATGGCCTCAGTCCTGCACCTGGTGCAGCTAGGACGTTTCCACATGAGACAGTTTCAAAGGTGGATGTTATCCCTTCGGATTCCGTCCACCGAGGGTCGCGCTCTGGTGCAGGTCCCTTTCAGGGCTGTGGAGGCGCTGCTACCCTGGCGGCGAGCCGACTTCCTGTCGGCCGGAGTCAGCATGGGAGAGGTGATTCACCGCAGGGTGATCACCTCGGACGCCAGCCTTTCAGGCTGGGGCGCGACCTTAGGAGGTCGCACAGCACGGGGCCTTTGGGGCCCGGAGATGCGACATTACCATATCAACTACCTGGAGTTGATGGCGGTGATGCTGGCCCTTTGTCACTTCGAACCCCTGATCCTAGGTTGGCACGTCCTCCTCAGGACGGACAACACCACTACGATGTGTTATGTCAACAAACAGGGGGGGCTGAGGTCCCGAGAGCTAGACAGGTTAGCTCGGGACCTGACACTTTGGTGCCATGGTCGACTTCAGTCGATCAGGTCTTCTCATGTTCCGGGCCTCCTGAACAGCGGAGCAGATCTGCTGTCCAGGGGGGAACCACGTTACGAGAACTGGTCTCTCCGCCCTTCACCTTGGTGACTTTAAACCTGGGACAAGCCTTGAAGGTATCAAACCCTACTATGCACAAGACATGGTCTGTATTCATGCTCACAACTGAAGCTGAGGATGCCCAGGTCGTGGACAACATGCCAACAGATGACCTGTCACCTCCGGGCCCCCTCCCTCCGGCCTGGGCCCCCCTAGGAAAGATTTGGAGGGCGCAATTACACTGTCAGTTACGGTAGTGATGTCATTACGTTTCCACTGCGGAATCTTGTAATCTCATTGGGTCAAGATGGCCCACATGACATTTATCTCCTTCGCTATTCGCTCTCATACTAGGACATGGTTTTGTTTGCGGAAGAAGCTACAGTGCTGAGTGAACGCTATAGACTCGGAGTTTGAGTAAACATTAATTTATTGGAAACACATGGATTAACACATGGCGAGGACGAGGAGTTTGCGGGTCGGTATAAAGAGTTTCGACAATGCGGTGAGCACCTTATATATTGCATAATTGTACATGTTTGGAGCTGCGTTCGGTGAGAGTGAACGACTGGTTCACCTCTCTGGATCTGAGAGATGCGTACACACACGTCTCCATCTATCCTCCTCACCGAAAATTCCTCAGGTTCGCCTTCGAGGGGAAAGTGTACGAGTACACAGTTCTCCCCTTCGGCTTGTCGCTGAGCCCCCGTGTCTTCGTTCTAGTGACCAAGACAGCGCTCGAACCACTACGGCGCCAGGGCATCAGGATTGCAAACTACCTGGACGAGTGGTTGATTTGCGCGAGCTCCGAGCAGGAGGCGGCGCGGCACACCAGGTTGGTCATGGACCACCTGCAGTCTCTGGGGTTTTGCGTCAATCTGGAGAAAAGTGCTCTCACACCCTCACAGAGAACCAACTTTCTGGGGACCATTCTGGACTCACAGTCTATGATCGCCCGTCCCTCGCAGGAGAGGATAGAGAGGTTTCTCTCCTGCGCAGCCCTCTTCCAGACGGGGAACTCGGTCCGTTACGAAAAGGTCATGGGCCTCATGGGCTTCATGGCCTCAGTCCTGCACCTGGTGCAGCTAGGACGTTTCCACATGAGACAGTTTCAAAGGTGGATGTTATCCCTTCGGATTCCGTCCACCGAGGGTCGCGCTCTGGTGCAGGTCCCTTTCAGGGCTGTGGAGGCGCTGCTACCCTGGCGGCGAGCCGACTTCCTGTCGGCCGGAGTCAGCATGGGAGAGGTGATTCACCGCAGGGTGATCACCTCGGACGCCAGCCTTTCAGGCTGGGGCGCGACCTTAGGAGGTCGCACAGCACGGGGCCTTTGGGGCCCGGAGATGCGACATTACCATATCAACTACCTGGAGTTGATGGCGGTGATGCTGGCCCTTTGTCACTTCGAACCCCTGATCCTAGGTTGGCACGTCCTCCTCAGGACGGACAACACCACTACGATGTGTTATGTCAACAAACAGGGGGGGCTGAGGTCCCGAGAGCTAGACAGGTTAGCTCGGGACCTGACACTTTGGTGCCATGGTCGACTTCAGTGGATCAGGGCTTCTCATGTTCCGGGCCTCCTGAACAGCGGAGCAGATCTGCTGTCCAGGGGGGAACCACGTTACGAGAACTGGTCTCTCCGCCCTTCACCTTGGTGACTTTAAAACTGGGACAAGCCTTGAAGGTATCAAACCCTACTATGCACAAGACATGGTCTGTATTCATGCTCACAACTGAAGCTGAGGATGCCCAGGTCGTGGACAACATGCCAACAGATGACCTGTCACCTTCTTGGGTGACAGGTCAAAGAGGCCAAAATTGGAGTAATGTGACACCTTCTGCTGGACCTAGTTAACAGTCTTGCTGTAGTGCTTTGGATGAATTGATCTATGGAAGTTTTATTGGGGCAGGTGAGAACTGAGTTGCAATAGTCAAGGTGGGAGGACACAAAGGCATGGATAATCATTTCTAGGTCTGAATGAACAATCAACCAACCTAAGTTTCGCAATATTCCTAAGGTGGGAAAAGAAAACAGGTGCGTGTTACAGATTTTATGTGTGAATCGAGGTTCATGGCCTGAAAAAAATAATTGACCCCAAGGAAGGTCTGGAAGACTGATAAGCTTGGACCTGGCTCTGTAGGAACACACACAGCAACTAGAGATGGGTGGACAGCACTGAGGGCTGCTGGCAACACAATAGATGGAAGGTAGTTGGCTTGATGAAGCCTGGAATGAGGCACATATACCGTACTGTACGCTATTTGGTCCCACCACAATAAGGCTTATCCTTGAAGCAAAGCACAAGAAGAGGGCCAGACCCCCCAGTGCTCCAACGGCTCCACGGAGATAGGAGGTTGGAGCATTCTCTCCATGGCATCACTGCAGTGCACCTTAGGACACCTGAGGGACACAGGCTTCGTGCCCGTGTCCCTCCTACTGACCCCTGCTGACCCGCGTCAGGCATCAGGTCTTGACGTTGGGGGCCAATGGAGGGGGTTGTGTGTGTGTGTGTGTGTGTGTGTGTGTGTGTGTGTGTGTGTGTGTGTGTGTGTACTTACATTGAAAGTGAGTTTGGTCCACTTTCCGTCCACACAGATGTGGTCTTTGCTGCCCCCTGCTGGCGCGTATCCGTATCGTATCTCACTGGAGCGACAGGAAACACAGCGGCCTTTCTGGGCGATGTTGGGCTGGTTGAGAGGCTGCACCTACAATAGACACAGGAAACATCTTTTAAAAAAACATTACAAAAAATATATATATATTTTGGTTTAGAAAATATTATGTTTTGTGTCTGAGAGTGTAATAAAAGGGTGGTCTGTTGCTGAATAAATAATGGACCTTGGTATGAAAGGGGTTGAAAACCACTGATCTATAGTGTACTCTTTGTCTATTTTTTTAAGTAAGCTTGTAACACAGCAATCAATTTATGAACACTAGCTCCTACAAAGAGAGCAAAAGAGACTGAAGTGCTTGTCTGTCTTACAAGGTGATATGGGCACAATTGTGCCCCATTTTCCAGCCTATGTTCATTAAATAACTTTTGCTACAAGCTTAGTTTAGAAAAAAAAGCTATATTTTAAATGGGTTGTCGAAGATGGCATTACTATTATACAGTTGCGATCAAAAGTTTGTTGTTTGTTGTTCATTGTTTGTTGTAAAAAAGACGTTATTCAATGCAACATTTGCTAATTGTCTCTATTTTCATTTTTAGGTTTATGCAAAGAATGCAGTTTGGTGCACATGGGGCGGCCATGAACCGGCGGCTGGGTGCACAATGGACTCGCGCAGCGTGCACAGAGCGATCGACAATCAGGTAAACAATCTATGAATAAGCATTGGCAGTTGAATACATTAGTTATGGCAAAACTATGTCAGGCATTGTGTGGCAGGATCATGGGAATTTTAGGGTCAGTGTTTGTTAACCATGTCCTCACACAGATTGTCCAGGTACTTTTATCACATGCTCTTCATCTTGTAAGTTACTTTATCACTGTTTCCTATGTAGTGTTGGAACAGTGTTATATTATGTACTGAACACTTGGTCTATTTCTCTAAAACGGTAGTTTATGAAGAATGTTTGTCTAGAGTTTTCCTCTCTATGTAGTTCAGCATTTTGCTTATAGAGTTCTTTGTTTGTGTTTGGTAGGACTCAAACACTACTGAAGGTGCAGAGACAAAGTCATGGGGATCTACTCTACACGGCTGAGAAGAATGAAAATGGGGAGCCAGAGGTTGTCGGCATTAGGGATGGAGCCCGAAAACCGGGTCCATTACAAACCCGGTTCTGAATTTATCGAGACCCGAGTATCAATAAGCTTTTAATTGTCGAGCTTGTTATCGGGTAAGCGTCATAACGTCACGTCATGGACCGCTATAGGGGGCTGGGACGGGAGGTAGGCTACATTGCATCATTGATAGTTGTGTGCTTTGCAAGTGCGTGCCGTGGAACAATGGTTGATCTCGTGAAACACTAAAAAGTTTGGTTACATTTTAGAAAAGACAAGGGGAGAGCTAAATGCAATAGGCTATGCAGCACGGCCACGGTTACAAGCTCGGGAGGGAACACTTCGATAATGCGGAGGCACTAATTGTCCCTAGTGCATCACATAAGACCCACCCAAGAAGTGCTGTGCAATAACTTTGAATGTCTGCGACGAGTTGAAACAACGGCAGCGTCGGGCCATTGGCTGTTGCAGCAGCGCGACAACCGTTCTCTTCCACCCAAAGTAGCCTATATGGTGCTTGAAAATATGAATGATTCCATTGATAATAATCCGTTTGGGATACTCAAAATCCCCGCCGCAGAGTTATAATATCGCTCCGTGCAAATGACTCCGTCCAGACTCCGTCTAGCGTCGCCAGCGTGACTTCTCAGTCTACCGAAAATAGCAGATGTACAAGCTCACAACGCGGTGCGAGCAGACGCTGTGTGAGCTTGTTGATTTGGGTATTTTTTGTTGCGTGACACCGTCGTACTATGCGTTATAAATTACACTTTTAAAGAGACAGTACACATTTAGTTTCTTCAAATATTTTCCAAAAATAAAAAGGTTACTTGCCTTCTGTCTGTTAAGTTAAAGTACTGTATTTGAAGGCCCTAGTCAAATGTAGTGCAAATATAGATTTTTTCCAAAAAGATAATGGAAAAAAATAGATAGGCCTATGCATTACTGTAAAAAAAACATGGAAATGTTAGCCCATAGTTTATATTATATACCATACAATTTATAGTATAATTTTACAGTTGACTTTCAAAGAATTCTCCTAGTTCCCTCCCTCCCCAGTCCCTTTTCCCTCTTGGTGGCAGACAGAGCAGAGAGCAGCTCAGCAACCGTGTTAAGGAGAGAGGCAGTGTTAAGGTTTAAGGTAAGGTTATGAATCTTATTCTTATGTCCCAAAGTGTTTATTCTGGTGTTGTTATGTTAACTCTTATTCTGCCAGATGTTGTTATTTATTATTGGGTTTTGTGCCAGCAAAAGCACCTTACCTTTGCGATGATATAGACAAAGGTGTATTCTTTTTTTTTTTGAAATGTTCTCTTAAAGGGGAAGACCACCCATTTTCAATATTGAACTATGTCATTAATATACCTTAGAGGAGTTGTGTGGAAATAGAAAAAAAGTTCCCCCTCTTCTGTGTTGCCTAGAACTGGAAGATTGATTTTGGGGTTTGTATTGTAAAGTACAACTTGATGACATCACACATTGTACTTTACAATACAAACCCCAAAATAAATCCTCCAGTTCTAGGCAACACAGAAGAGGGGGAACGTTTTTTCTATTTCCACACAACTCCTCTAAGGTATATTAATGACATAGTTGAATATTGAAAATGGGTGGTCTTCCCCTTTAAAGAGTGTGCCGTGGCTCTACCAGCAGTAGGGGGCAGCCTCATGCAAGAATTAATGTGAAAATGGTCTCAGCTCGACGCTTGCTTGTCAAGGCTGTTCAAGGCTGATGAGTCGCTACAGAGCAATAGATCCAGAGAAAAACACATGGAACAGTGTTGTGACTCCATTGATGTTAACGTCCAGTTGGATTTTAAGAGTACTTTTATGGGAGCTGTTTCAACGGTAGACACCCGCGCGACACCTCAACAGGTTACAGACATCAAACCAAGGTACAAAAGAACGAGCCAAAGAACGTACAATTGGCATTATCGGGCCGTCAAAAATGGGGCGAACGGGAACGTTCAAAGCAGTATAAGAGTGACGCTAGCGAAGGCTAATTATCATGCTATCTCACACTGGTGGTGGTGGTGTTGTTATGCTAACGCAGGCTAGCCTACATGCTGCACTTCACCTGGTTTTATAGGATGATTAGTTTGTTATTTGGCCATGTTCAACCTCGACATGTTCATAGTCACTATTGTTGTAAAGTCGCAATGAAAACCTCTGTGGTTCCTAAAGACGTCCACCACTTATTTATATTAGCCAAAACCTCTTTTTAGAGTTAGGCTAAAATCCATAAGGGTCCATTTGGTTTCATTTGTACACTCTCAGAGTTAGGCTAAAATACATAAGGGTCCATTTGGTTCCATATACTCTCAGGGTCCATTTGGTTTCATTTGTACACTCTCAGAGTTGGGCTAAAACCCATAAGGGTCCACTTGGTTCCAAACTATCATTATTGTAAAAAATCATTGTTAATGTAACTCTGGGAGTGTACAAATTAAACCAAATGAACCCATACGGGTCGATTTGGTTTCATTTGTGCACTCAGGCTACAGACCAATAACGGTCAATTTGGTTCCAATCTATCATTATATTGTAAAATCATTGTCAATGTAACTCTGAGAGTGTAAATGGAACCAAGGTCCATTTGTATGTTCAGAGTTACAGGCCCATTGGGTTCAAACTATCATTTAATGCAAATGCAAATAAAATAAGTTAGGGAGTCATTAATACTATTATTTTATGAACTGGCCCCTTGCATTTCTGTATCCCTGTAATAGCTATGTTATTTTGTTTGCACTGATATGTTGGTGACTATTCCATTATCTAACATGTTTCTGTTTCTGACTGTAGGCCTACATCTTGACAATTTTTCTTCCTGTAATTTTTCCAGAACCTCCTGACGGACCTGTGTTCAGCTCGGATCTGTCCTGCTTCCAATGCTGGTAATTGTACTCTTAATAAAATGAATATAAAATAAAATATAAATATATAAATAGTTTTATGTTACAGAATGACACTTGTTTCTTTCTTGTATTCCAGTCACGCAACCCCTGAGTCCTGGAAGACTCCTTTCTGGTCTCCAATCTGTCCTGCTTCAGCTGGTAAAAGCACTCTCTTAAGCATTATGTTATACTGTAGCTATTGAAAAGTAGCAGATCAACAAGCTCATAGCGAGTGCCACGCTATGAGTAAGTACAGATCGACAGTTGAATCGACATTATGTCTATTTGTTTCAGGCAAACAACCTGTAGTGACTCGAGTCGTGTCCTGAAGATTGTTTTTTATCACATCAAGGCTCATTTTCTTGTGGTGAGTACTTACTTCCCTAATCCCTAAACCTTAATTATGAAATGATCTACTTATTATAAATCAAATCCACATACTCAATATGGCCACGCTATTTTGCATATTATAGGTGAAATATATTTGTTGCTGTACATTGCTCTAATCACCAACACATGCACCAATACATGCTAAGGACTTGATGCATTACTGAGTTTCCCTACTTTAACATGACAATGATGTGATGAAGTATAAGTTGTGGAATTAATTTATTAAAATGATAAATAATCAATATATGCAGAGATGCAAGGTTTCTGTCTGACATCAACCACATGTGTTGGATTCATTAATTTCAACATCCTGTTCTTTTTCAGTGACTGTTGCTGTGAACAAGTTGCCAGTGGTGATCCCATGATCAGCGAGTTCACAACAAGATGGGCAGCTCTCTTTGATGTGAAGGAGGTTAGTGTGACTGTGAACTAGGTGCTATGACAGCATACAGTATGTGACTTAATTGTGAATACCAATGAAAATTTTCTAAAAAAGTGCTGTGTGCTTGTGTGCTTTCAGATATGCCTCTGCAGTCAAAGTTCCTATCACAGCTGGACCTGTACTCTGAAAACCTGTTGACGCTGTTTGAAACCACCACTGGGCAGAAAGGAAGAAAACAGAAAGCCATGACAAACATGGACACAGTAAGTTCTCTTAACCTAACCCATTTAGACCTGAGGACATTTCTTTTTTGAAAAACATAGGTTTCTATGTCAAACTATTTCATGTCAAGCCACCGACCCCCATCTGAAAACATGATGTTCCAGGGACCGCACAGAAGCAAAGATTTGAGCTAAAAACATTTGCTCTGAAATAATTTATATTCAAAGATTTGTGCCAAATTTTCACGATAAAAAAAATAGCTCTGCTAAATGAAATGGCTCTACGAGCGAGCTTGTAGATCTGCTAAAGTAGAACATAATGCTTAAAACAAAGAAGAAGGAAGTATGCACACCGTTTTAAAAGCTCCCAAACAACTTTAATTATCAGAGTGGAAAAAAAACATATGGTTCAGCCTCTGTGGCCTTCATCAAGTATAAGCTTTTAAAATCTTGTGCAAACTTCCTCCTTTTTCAGTTTATTTTGTTTGTTTGAGCACCTGGAATTGGAATTGACTGGGATGTGTGTGTACTTCCTGACCATTACTGTATATGTATATAAACACTCAAATGTCTGCAGCATGTATCTCTGTATGTTTTATGTCACATTTCTTTTTTGTACAATTAAGCTCTGGTTCAGGGCCTGCGAGTCTGGACAATAATCTATCTACAGGTTCATGTGATGCATTGTGAGCTTGTACATTGACCATATTTAGAAAACCTGTTAACCTGCAAGCACCCCTTATGAATTTGACTTTTAAGTGTATGTTCTGTTCTGTCCCTTATCTTTCAGGATGACCCTGACGCAGGAAGGGACCGCATAAAGGACTGCATCTACCTCAACGAGGATCCTGCAGACCTTGTGCGGGAATTCATAGTAAGTGACTGACTGTACTGTGTATTTATATCTTAGAGGAACCACTGGTGCATTTGTAATCTACCGATATTGCCAAGAGAAAACCTCTATAGGGTGTGCCAAATGTAGTTCTAAGAGTGGCCATTTCTTGGGTAAACACAGCCTTACACAGGTGTTCTGATTAGACTATAGCATTATTTCTATGCAATCAAACAATTGAAACACCTGTGTTTTGACCCAAGAAATGGCCACTAAGGACTACAATGACGTAGGCGCTGGCACACACTATAGAGAATATTTTTCCTCCGGTGAAAAACAATCGCTTTCTGCCCCCCCAAAAAATGCATTTTATACATGTGGGGGGCTCAGAGTGCTTCCACTAAGGACAGTAGGCTTTCTAATCACACAAGTCGTGTTTGTATTGGTGAGTTGGTAAACCCTTCATGTGATATCCACAACAGAAGAGAGGCTGGTCGGGTGGTGGGGGATGAAGCTGATTTCTATAGCTCTACTGAAAGGCAGATTCATAGTAGTGGAGCTATGGACCAGAGCTACTTGTGACATAACCCATATTTAGACATAAGACTGATTATAAAAAATGCCTTCTAAATCCTTAAACACACACAAAATGTTGTTCAACTAAATAGTTTGCAGAGAAATTGGCTGAATTATTGCTTCAAATCCTATATTGATCATACTTTACACATAACATAGTTGTATACTGTAAATGTCAGACCCCAACAACCTAACAACACACTGTGAGGTTGTTGGTGTGAGACACGAACAGCCAAATAAAATCAGACTTTAGACTTGGATACTGGGTAAAAGCTCTAAAGTGATACAGCCTCAAAGCAGATTGCATCTCATTACTCACAGATGGAATTCACAAGCTAATATAACTTATATTAAGCTCATTATTGATCAACTAATGATGCCTTTTTGTGAACACTTAGGATGTGGAGGAGACGGTCAGTGAGGCTGCCATGGAGAAGACGACAATGGGGATCATCGTACTCAAAAACACCAGTGAGGACGATGTCAGAATTGTCCTTGAGGGAGTCACAGTGATACAAGACCTGGATAATGTGTCCGTTGCAACTGCCATGTTGTTGGGACTCATTTACGCCCTGAACCTGAGTTACACACAGTAACTCAAATGCACATTTGAGGTACTGCAGAACATTATAATGGAATTGGATGGACAGGTCCTCTCCCACAAAGCACAAAGCTTGAAGACCAACTAATCCAACAGTGAGTAGTTCAACCCCCCCCCCCCCCCCCAGGATCATTTTGACCATGTCCTCACTGAACACACACACACACACACACACACACACGCGCGCGCACACACGCACACACACACACAGTCTGAAACACAAAAACAAGACCAGTTGTAATCACAAAAACTAAAATGTTTTGTACTGTATTTACAGTAAGAGTATTTTTTTTTCTCAAACAAATCTGACTATGGGACAGCGGGGAGATTTTTCATTGTAATGTGTTTACATAGGATGTACAGGCTAGTCCTTGCTTTGTAAGAGCATCTGCACTCTATGAAACTTAAAAGAAAAATGGTCAGACAATTGAATGTTAAATGTTGGATGTATTTTTGCCTGTATGCACATACATGTTTTGTTACTAGTTTTTTTAAATTTTTTATTTTTTATGTTTTTACAAAACATGTTTTATTGTTAATGTAATGCACTTCATTAGTGCACTTTGGTAAGCCCTGTTTTAAATGTGCTTTATATGTTTAAGTGCTTAATAAATAAAATTGACTTGAGTTGACTAATGTTCCCTGTATTAAGTTATTAATTATTATTATTATTATTAGTTATTAATGTCCACTGCATTAAGAAAATAACATTTATTTGCATGGATCAAATTGTCTTGGACTAATATGATCATATCATGTAGTTAGAATAATGACCATGACTGAATCACGTTGCCATAATGCGATTGAAACATGCCATAATGTGACTGAAACATGTACTAGCAACTTGAATGATGTTAGCTGAATCACGTTGCCCCAACGTGATTGGATCAGGTGCAACCATGATGAATCATGTTGCCATAATGTGACTGAAACATGCCATAATGTGATTGAAACATTTACTAGTAACTTGAATGGTGTTAGCTGAATCATGTTGCCCCAACATGATTGGATCAGGTGCGACCATGGCTGAATCACGTAGCCAAAAAGTAATTGAAACATGCCATAATGTGATTGAAACATTTACTAGTAACTTCAATTGCGTTAGCTGAATCACGCTGCCCCAACATGATTGGATCATGTGGAACCACTTTCCATGTTTGAATCACGTTATCTGAACGTTTTCTTTTTTTCAGTGTAGGGGGTCCGGGACCCCTAGGCGGTCCTCAGAGTTACAGCAGGGGGTCCTCCAAATCTTTGTGTGCTAGAAGCTTTTCTTCTCCTTTTTTATATTAACCACTTGAACCCTAGCGTCCATATTCTGAGAACTTTAGCCAAAAATAACCGATCTACAAGCTCACAACGCCTCGCAGTTGTAGATCTTCTGTTTTCGGCAAAGAGGTTTGGTGTAGGGGGGAAAAAGAGCAGACCAAGTACATAGTGAAAGGTCAAGTTTATTAAGTATTGACGGTTCAAGTGGTTAAATATCTGAAAACACAAATTGACATGAATCCAAAATACACTGACGATTGTGCTGTCAAACGATGAAACTATATGGAATCTATGAACCAGGTTGTGGGGGTCCCTGCTTCATCTCTTTCTCAAATAAGGGGTCCTTGGCCTGAAAACGTTGAAGACCCCTGCTCTACAGAGAACAGAAACAAGTTTGTCGAGACATGCAAGCCAGTGTCCTTCCTTTCGTAGCATCACAACGCCTCCTGCACGCCTTTCACCAACCCACACGGGGGCGCCCTCTATCCATCTTAATGAATACATTTTCAAACCAATGGATATGCGGCAATCGTGAATTCAACACGATCTGCTGTTAAGCAGTTTAACCAATTTGCTACGTACGTCTACACAAACGGTCAAATTAAAAAGATAAATTGCTTAGTGAAGGCTCACGGATGTCACCATAGGGTACGCCCCAGCAGAATGTCCCGTAATGATCGTATTATTTAACGAGGAGCATTTTAATCCAATCGGTCGTCGTTTCCTTAAAAAGGTATTAATGTATCTAAGTGCAGTACACCTCGCAACCGATGGGGTCGCATGGCTGAAAAACAACAGAAAATGGCGTCTGATCGGATTAAAATTATGTTTATTAAACAATACGAAAGATACGGGTAATTCTGCTTGAGCGTACCATATTGTGTCATCCGTGAGACTTCAGTAAGCACTTTATCTTTGAAATATGAACGTTTTTGTAGACGTACGCAGCAAATAGGTTTAACTGCTCAACACGAGACGAGGTTGAAGTGAATGTATTACTGTGCTTTATATAACATTGTCGAGTCTTTGTGTATCTTCAGTCAGATTGAAGGATCATCTAACTCTGATAATGAACCACAATCTACAGGCTACGCTTAACCGCCTCGCGTTGTGAGCTTGAAGAAGAGCAAAAAATAGAGTTTGGTCGCGTTTTATACAACGTTAGCCTGCAGCTAGCGCTAGCTAACGTTAGCGTTAGCCGTTAGCCGCTGTAAACTGCGTGTGAAGCTAACGATATAGCGTATCTCGCAGCTCGGTCACTAGTCTGTAGTATAACAAAGCCCCGGCGTTCTCGAACGCTTCTTGCCTTTTGTGAACATTATATCCAAAAAGTAAAGGTCCTATGCCGGTCTCTCATCTGTTTACGTCATTAGCGTGGAAGAAAATCGAAGCAGCTTGTTGAAATAAAGTTTGTATCGCTCATTTTTGTCAGTCGGTCCTTTGTTTTTACAGACGCTACCTCCCCTGGTCACGTGGTATAGACACAACGAATAATAGTGAGGAAAAGAATGCACCAACTGACAAAATGAGCGATATAAACTCTTTATTTCAACGCGCTGATTGGATTTTCTTCCACGCTTGAAACGTAAACAGTTTAGAGAAGTGTATAGGACCTTTACTTTTTGGACAGAATGTTCACAAACGGTAAGAAGCGTTCGTGAGCGGCAGGGTTTTATTTTTTACCACAGACGAGCGCCGGCTGTTCCATTGCGAGAAGACATCATCGCTGCGTCTTTCTCTAGCCCCAACTCGACTGCAGTTTTAGCACCACACCACACCACACCGCACCACATAAAAATATCTACATTTTCCATTACAAAAAAGTACCCCTATCGGTAAGAAACAAATTGACCCTTTTAACTGTGATTATAATACAATATACATTTCTATTACAACTATCCTAATTATAATGCACTGTAATGGATTATAACTGTCATTATAATACATTACAAAGTATTAATGTATTACTATGATAATTAAAATACACTATAATAGATTATAATAGTGGTTATAACACAATATAATCTATTATCATGTATTACAACTATATCCTGGTGGTCTAAATGAAAAGTCAGTGAGTGATCAGTCATTATGAAGTGTTTGGCCCTGTTTGGCCTTGCTCAGACCTACTCTTGAGTAGATACTTTTTAGTACCCTGTTTAGTACCACTTTCACACCACTCTACCCAGTTCCTTGTAGTGGAAAGCCTCACACAAGTGGGCGGTGGTGTGGAGTGGTGTGGAGTTGGGCCTGTGGAAAATTGTGTGCCCGAGAACGACTCAGAGAGTCAGATCACGAGGTATAAATCAAAAAATAAATCCTTCCAGAATACTGTCTTCTGCAAACCAATAACATTAGCGAGATGAAGTTAGTCACTGAGTGTTTACACACTAGAACCATGCTGTATGGGCGGCGCTCAGAGCTTGAACACAACCAAGTTAGACCGGGTACAGATTATTGCTTTACGCACTTTATGCTTTAGCTATTAAAAAATAGCAGATATACAAGCTCACAAGCTCTACAAGAGTGCCGCGCTGCAAGCTTGTAGACCTGCTTTTTTTGAAAAATCTTGAACATTTGTGCAATTCTTTGAATATTTTGACCCGATTCTATAAATGTCTTCTGAATCCCTCTAAGGTTTTTTGAAAAGGATATGTTTCCATGGCGGCGGTGCTCAAACCTTATCATGTGAAGGACCCCCAAAATGATACGTATTTGGCCCCAGACCCCCATCTCGAAAAGATTGTATCAGGGACCTCCCAGAAGCAAATATTTTACTTACAAATGTTTGCTTTAAAAGTATATACTGTATATATATTGAAAGATTTGCACAAATCTTCATGATTTCGGTGCCACGCTGCGAGCTTGTATATCTGCTATTTTTCAATAGTTATAAAGCATTCAATAATTCTTGGCCTAGATGGATCCCGTAGGCCAATCGAAACGCTATGCAAACCTAAAGAGCTGACCTACTTCTATGTGACTTCTGTGTGACGATGCGTTGGTCTGGTCGGGTCACCTCAGCATTCTGTGGAAAAAGCAAACGGCCATGGGCAAGCGCCTTAATACAGATACACCAAGAAAAACATTTTGAAATACTTCAAATAACCGATCTACATCGACACGTTATGAGCTTCTAGATCAGCTATTTGAAATATTTAAAAAATATTTTTCTAAATAGTAAAACATGACAAGAATAATACATAGCATGTGAAAAAAGCTGTTTGTGTATATGGGAATAGAACTCATCAGCAATAGCCTAAACCCACAACAAGAAACAAGTAATCAACCTTTCTGTTACAAACACTTTTCAGTTACAATATCTCCATTTCAATAACATGTAGGCCTATACTCCTAACACCAGCTGTAGCCTGTTTAACTGGTGAGGGCCCCAGCCCAGATTGACAGCTGTCTGTCTGCCTTCCCAGGATCTCCTAATGTGGGGTTAATTAGCATAGGATCAAGGCTATCAAAGATGTATTTTATAGATGATATAAAAATGTAAATAAAATACATCTATGATATTCTTGATCCAGGGCTAATGGTTTATTCTGTCATAATGGCATCATATTTACAAACTGTGTTCCTGCTCCAGCTAGTCAGTTATACAGAAGATAGAAGGATAGGACAGCAATTATAGAAATATTAGACCTTAACTGTGGAATGTTCAATCGCATTGTGAGCTTGTAGATTGCTATTTGGCGCGGCCCAGTGACGTCATAGCCCTTCAAATGTGCACTTCAAAGTGCAAACCCTTCGGATTGGAAAACGGCTATACTATAGGGTGACCATATTTTCAGCCGCTCAAACTGGGACGCAAACCACTGTTGCCTAAAACTGGGACCCTCAAAGCAATGCGCACGTTACCGCGCACGCGCGTGCCCATTCTCTAACGTTTGTGCACGCGCTCACATACACAACGCAGGGTTGCATAGGCCTACAGGTAGTGAGGGATTGACAAACAGGCTCAGTGTTGAATTCAGACATGCAATGAATTTGTTCATGTTTTCTGATTGGTTAGGTGAGCATGTTTTCATGAAAAGAACATGATAAATGTCTATGCAACCACTAAAAACAGCTACTATTATTTGATTTCTGGCGAAAACCAGGACAATTTTGCAGTGAATGTTGAAAACCGGGACATATTAGTGTTTTAGAGATATTTGTCGGGACACTGGGACACGCAGCTTGAAAACGGGACTGTCCCGGGTAAACTGGGACGTCTGGTCACCCTAGGCTATACTTCCCACAGATTACACACACCCGAAGTGAGTTTGAAAACTCGACCAATGATGAAAAACTCCCATATCTACTGGGAGAAATACAACAATGCGCAAACACAGCAGCAAGAGTTGTGAACTGTTGTGACAGTTCTCAATAGGCTACAGTAGGCCTACGCGTTGATTGTAAATAGCTACAGTTAAAAGAAACAAATTTAAAACAGTTAAAAGAAACAAATTTGCCGAATGCGTTCCGCACGCACGCACGCGCGCGCACACACACACACACACACACACACACACATATTACACACACGTATAATTCTAACACTTTCCTTTCAACAACAAAGAGTAGAAAAATGTGTAAATAGTAAAAATAGTAAAAAGATTCACGGAAACTAGGGGCAGAAATTATCCAAAATGATGTCAGTAGGTGACACCGTAACAGGATGCTATGCCTATAGCTTGCAGATCTGTTCTTTTTTGGATCTTTTTTTATCTGTTATCTTTTTTGGTAACACTTTACTTTAAGGTACAAAGTAATACACTTAGTTAATGCTTAACTAACACGTTATTCCTGATTAACTAATACATCAGTTAATCATGAATTAATCATGAGAAATCATCAAGTAATGTTGGAATCGCTGTTACTTAACTAACTTAATCTATCAGTAGTTAAGACTATGTTAGTTAATAGTTAGTTAACATCAACCATATTATGGATGGTTTGTAGATCAGTTTTTTCTGGTCCAATATGGGAGACCCCTGGAAGTTTTAGACCAACCAGTATCACGGGTCAATGCACTAATCCTACTCGCCTATGAAGCACTCATCCTGGGCATAGAATTGTTGAGAAAAAACAGATCTACAAACCACCCATAATATGGTTGATGTTAACTAACTATTAACTAACATAGTCTTAACTACTGATAGATTAAGTTAGTTAAGTAATAGCTATTCCAACATTACTCATGATTAATTCATGATTAACTGATGTATTAGTTAATCAGGAATAAAGTGTTATTTAAGCATTAACATAAGGCGCTTTTCCACTGCAAGGTGGAACCAGAACTTTCAGGAACCAGAACCTATTTTTTTGGTTCTGGTTTTGTTTCCATTGCGAACGGCCCGGTTCCAGACGAGGTTCCTGGAACCTCCTGGAACCTTTTTTCGGTCCTGCTCCTGAGGTAGAACTAAACTTGAGTTCTGGGAACCTATGGGCAGGGCTAGCAGCGCTCCTGCTCTTGATTGGTTGAGCCGAGCCGCTCGAGCGGAGACTGCACAACACAGAGGAGAACTGGGAGAAATCCCAAATCTCTCACAACACAACACTGTCATTTTTAAAATCCTATTCCGAGTCCGACAGACAGAAACACACAAACAGTATGGACGCGACGCCAGTCTACACTTCTACATTCATTCGCACGACTCGCAAGGCAGCCCGCAGACGAGCTCAGGACATGCCTGTTTCCTTGTGTCACTACACAGTGTGTGTGCGCGCGCGTGCGAGAGAGAGACGCTGTTTGCATTGCATCGCATTGCATTAATTATTTAATAATCTTTACGAGTGTGATATGCGCTCACTCCGTTCAATGAAAATAGGACTAAAATAAAGGGATTGCAAAGCTCAACGTGGACCACGCGGTGGAAACAGCGGCTCGCGCTGTCGTGTGCACACACACGCACGCACACGCACACACACGGGAGCAAGGAGGTGCTTCTCCCTAGAGCACAGGCAGCGTACTGAGCAAGTCTCTGATGGGTTCTGGTGGCCCATGTCGCTCTAAAAAGTACAGAGAGAAGATTGCCAAACTCTGTGAATGAAACAAGCGACCAGGCCTATGAAAACAAGCCCAACAGTTTCACCACTTGAACATTAGTATTAGCATTACATTAGCTATTGTCGAGAAGAATGTTGAAAGCAAGGCCAAATAAGCAACTACACTTCAGAAACAAGCCCAAACAAAAGCAACCCACGACTAGAGAATTAACAGGAAAATCTGGCCAAAGTCGCTTATAATGAGAAAACATGTCAACACTGCAGTTTCTCAGAGAGAGAGAGAGAGAGAGAGAGATTGCGTGAGTGAAAGGCCTTACCGTTGCTTAGATGTTTGATGTTTGAGTCTTTTCTTCTGCCAGTGCGACCCTTCTCTCCTCTTCTCCCTGCTTTCTGTTTAGCATAGACCTACTGCTAGCTATTAAAGGCACGTCTAGTAAAACAATGCTCAATCATTGTCGGCAAAAGCGACACAAACACACGTACGTACACGCACGAACTCACACGCACACATGCCAACACCTTGGGACACTTTGGAACAGTCCTTGGTCATAAAGGAGTGTGGATCACTAGCATCCTTTAAAATTGCCCTGAAGAATCACATTAACACTTGGGAACACCTTGTTCCTAAGTGGGTAGTTGAAACTGGTAGATATAGAGGGGTAGTGGAGGAAGAGAGGGTTTGTATTTATTGTGACATAAATGATATTGAGAATGAGTTCCACTTTATGTTCTACTGCCCCTTGTATCATGAATTACGTCAAAGACTGTTTAATAAGTGTGGAAACTCGGATTTGATATGGTTAAGTGACGCAGAGAGGCTTCACTGGATTTTTGAACACAAGATATTTGCACTGGCAGAATATTTTGAGAAAGCATGGGACAAACGGACAAAGACAACATATGTTTAAGGTGTATTTATTTTGTTTTGGCATTTTCTTTTCTTTTCTTTTCTTTTCTTTTCTTTGTATTGTTGTGACAGTGTGGAATGTGGTATTGTTTATTCTTTTTTTGGTGTCTAGTAATCCCGTAAGGGATGGGTCTGTAAAGACATGACACGAAAATAAAAATTCATTCATTCATTCATTCATTCATTCATTCATTCACACTATATATAGGTCTATATATACATATATATATATATATATATATATATATATATATACATATTGCGACGCGTTGTGAGCTTGTAGATCTGCCATTTTTTGGGCAAATGTTCCGCCCCCAGGATAATGGGCCTGTGTGTGTGTGTGTGTGTGTGTGTGTGTGTGTGTGTGTGTGTGTGTGTGTGTGTGTGTGTGTGTGTGTGTGTGTGTTAGGCTTTTCGCTGCTAATCAGTTCGGCGTGCGAACTAATTGCGTGCGACCTTTAAACTCTGTTCAATTGATCCTTCTAAAAAAACAAAATAGGGATCACAGGATTTATTAGGAGTTATTTTTGGGAGGGTAAGGAAAAATGACCCCCCAGAATTGGCACCTGGACAGGCAGAGTGAGACTGCATTTGTCCAGGTGGTGTCAGGCATAATTGCCTATAACATTTTCGCCAGGTCTTTTCGCGGGGCACTTTTGCCGTGGAGTGTTTTCACCTAACCTATCTGGCCGTTTCACCGCCGTTGAAGAGCCATTTCACCTACGCTCAATTCTGCTGTCAGACTGTCCATGTTTGCCTCACCTGTCTGCTGTCGGTGACCATTACACTATCCTATGCACTCCATAGAAATCAAAGTAATACAGATTAGAGCTATTGGAATCAGGTGCCCCCCCCCCCCCTCTCTCTCTCTCTCTCTCTCTGAAGATGTAATTTCTCTCTGATGCGTCCTCTCTTTGAGGTGCATGCTCAGGGCATGCTCAGGGCAGCTCAGAGCGCCAGTGGCGTCAGTTCAGAAAAAGCTAAGGTATGGCAACATGACTGGTGTTTAGCATGTGTGGGCCTAAACCATAACAGCCTAAAATCTCAGTGCCAATACTCAAACCAAGTCTGTTAACTGCCCCTAAAGCTGCTTTAAACAATCTTATGTGGTATATCGTTTTGAAATCATTAAATGTCAATACTTTGTACTTTTTCTCCATTATGTGAATAAAGTGTATTTTTACATTGAAGCCAGCTTTTCATCGGGTCTCATCGGGTCTCTCACCTGTGTGTGTGTGTGTGTGTGTGTTTGGCTTTTCGCTGCTAATTAGTTTGGCACGAGCGACCTTTGAACTCTGTTCAATTGATCCTCCTAAAAAAACAAATTAGGGATCACAGGATTGCCACAGTTTTTTTTGGGAGGTAATGAAAAATAAGAAATGACCCCCCAGAGCCCCCCCCACCCGGTTAGAAATGCCTGACCCCCGGCACCTGGGTCACTACAGTTCATTCCATAGACCACGGAACCACAACTGTTCTCCCTTGTTTCGTGTACTCGTGTGGTTATAACACAATAGAATCTATTATCATGTATTACAACTATATCCTGGTGGTCTAAATGAAAACCCAGTGAGTGATCAGTCATTATGAAGTGTTTGGCCCTGCTTGGCCTAGCTCAGACCTACTCTAGAGTGGATACTTTTTAGTACCCTGTTTAGTACCACTTTCACACCACTCTACCCAGGACTTTGTAGTGGAAAACCGGTGGGCGGTGTGGTGTGGAGTGGTGTGGAGTTGCCTAGGTCTGTCTCTCTCTCTCTCTCTCTCTCTCTCTCTCTCTCTCTCTCTCTCTCTCTCTCTCTCACACGGGTTGTAGCGTAATTGGATACGCTGGCCTGCTACGCTTGCTTGCCCCCCATCCCCCTCCACATCAAGCAGCAGAGGGTCAGACAGACAGACAGACAGACAGACAGACAGACAAGCAGTCAAAAACACACGGCTCTTTCCTCTCTGCCTGACTGTTTCGGTCAGATGACAGACTCATGCCTGGCCTGCCTGCTGCCTATAATGTGAACGTGCAGACCTGACGAAGATGATGTATTGATTGACACGCTCTATCGTTATAAAACAGCCAACATAAAGCGCAAATTAACATTTCACCCGTTCAGAGAATGAACGATTATCCCTTTACCATTAGCATTGCGTTCACACTTCATGAATTAACATGACACTGGCTCAATGGTCCATTGTATGAGATGAGATGTGTTACTAGGCTATAGGCTACTTGTAGGATAGATTAATCCCATAGTGTTTTCTATGGCGTATCTTCTAGCATTCGTTTGTATAGAACTGCACCGCTTTTTTTTGCAAACTTAAGGGGAGACATGGCAGGTGAAAACATGTAAAAAATCAAAATGTTAAAAAATGAGATTTTTTACTATTTTGCTTCCTAAACATGCCTTCTTTCAAACAAATGCAAAATTAACGTTCAAAATACACATATAGATGTTCATTTCATACGTGAAAATGCCGAGTTAACAGCATTTGTTTTCATACATATTTTACAAAATATATAAATTTATAGACAATAAAAAATAAATAAAAGATGAATCAAAGAAACATGGCCCCCTCACGTATTAGGAGGGCAGTATGAGTCACCAGAACCGAGGACAGGTGTTTTTGATGAATCTAACATGATTAAAATGGAGTTTGAAGTTACAATTGGTTTGAATAGGATGGGGGTGTGTCCAATCTTTAAAGGCCATTTCCCAAAATGTGTTTTTCCTCATACTTAGGTACATAAATCTCCACTTCAGTTGCACCTACATACACCAAACCTTCCAGTTTTATTCTTATCTATATCCTGAAGATATTTACAGAGGGGTTTGTTGATATATCATTCAGAGTCTGATTTATATCACATTATATCACAAAAAACATGGCAAAAATGGGTTTATTATGACTGTTGACACTATTTTAGGATTTATGGAGTGATAAAAAGAGATATCCAAAATCCCCTCTGTAATTTTGTTTGTCTCTAATATGTTAAGAAAGGGAAACAATAATTTTGAACCTGGCATTATCCAATCTTCAGATTTATGTACCTAAAAAGTATGCAAAAGTTAAGCTCACAGCCGGCGGCGACGGAACCATATACAACGCCACCGCCTGCGGTGGTAAAACACCCCTTCCACTGACTGACAGCTGTGGTTCTCATGGTGAAGCGTCTATGCCACACGTGTCGAACATAAATACGGAGAGAAACAAAGACAACACTCCATCGCGCATCATCAGCCTACTTTCCGAGCTGGTGAAAAAGATGCCTGCTGATCGCATATACAGTGTGTGTGTGTGTGTGTGTGTGTGTGTGTGTGTGTGTGTGTGTGTGTCCCTCCAGTTCGACGCCTGTGACCCCCGACCCTTGATTAGTTTAATAATAATAATAATACATTTTATTTATAAGGCGCCTTTCAAGGCACTCAAGGTCGCCGTACAACAGTATAGCACAACAGATAATATAAAAAAAAAAAACAGTAATACAATATAAAAACAGCAGAAAAAACAAATCACTAATCACAATAAAACAAACAATTAGCAGCAGAGCGACAAGAGGTCAGGCAAATGCCTGCC
>NW_027664859.1:0-39378 GCF_963921795.1 Nannobrachium achirus
CCTTGATTTACGTTCATTGCTACTGTTTTTTTGCCAATCAATAAGACATGTATGCAGGACAGGCATCTTGACTTAAACCAGTAGTTTTCAACCAGTGGTCAAGGCAGTGGTCCTTGAGGGGGTTCCAGGTGGTCCCCAGCTAAATGATGGAGAGTTGGTAACCAAATGGACCCTTATACTGTAGATATTTAACTCTTGAGAGCGTAAAATGAAACCAATTTATGGACCGGTTTCAAGAGTTTTTCATTTTCTCAACATTTAAATTATTGTTAAAGATCTGCATTACTTCATTAAAGAATTGTTATTTTGACGTTTGTCTGTTATCTCTCCAATGGTACCACATCAATACAGCATGGAATTGCTGACAAAACCGTATTCAACGATAATAATGGACTTTGATATGAAAAGGGTCGAAAACCATAAACATTTGAGATGTACAAGCTTGCAATCAGGCGTGTTGTTGCCTGGATTATTCATGAAGCATTCCCGGAACAGAAAGAACCCATGATTGGCCGCTAGTTGTGCTGTTTTCCTCCCGCGAGGTACCAAAAAGAATATTTCTCCATTGGACCCCGGTCATTTCCCCCTTCGATTTTCTAACCTTAATAAACATCGTCATAAATACTTTATGGTTCCTGTCGCTAGTAAAAAACTGCCTTTCAATCACCATGATATGCGTTTTGTGCAATATGGTCCCATTTACCGGTATGTTAACACTTATGTTGCAATGATTTTTTCTCTTCAATGTCTCGCGTTGCCATGGTTACCATAGACTTCCATGTAATTGTGCAATTGTGTAAAACACAATTGTGCATGCCCATGCCTAGATGATGCACCACGTGTGTAGATGCTGTTCACAGCTTTCAAACAAAAAAATCCGCTTGGAAATCCGTTCAGGCATTCATGATTTATCAGCCATTATGTTTTCTTCAGATGTAAACAAACATGGCTGCCATGTTTGAAAGAATGAGTTGGTATGGGGGTTAAACATGCAATTTCGCGATCGCGATCATGCCTAATACATTTCTGGAGGTACAAAAAAAATTTAGAAAAAAAAAAATTGAAAAAAAACAAAAACTTTTTTTTTTCAAAACGGCCCAAACTCGGGAAACTCGGGGTTGGTACAGCGGTAGTACCAATACAAACTCGGGAAACTCGGGGTTGGCACCATATGTGTTAAAATTGATGATAAAGTTGCGGGGGGCGTGGCCAACTAAACTGATACTAGCCGGCTGTGTTCTTCTTCGTGTGCTTTATTTCGGGAGGCTCAACACCACATTCTCCCATGTATCCCTGCGGTTCCACGTGACCGTTGGCAGCCAATAGCATTCCTTATGATTCCTTGGGTACCATTAAAACAATGATGGCGACACCCATACAAGGGACAAAAAAGCATAATTTTCGCAGAAAGCAATGGCTTCGCACCGTCCATGTTTTTTTTTACAGTCTATGGTTTGAATAGCGAACATATAAATGGATAAAATGGTTAAAATAGCAGATATACAAGCTCACAGCACGGCACCGAGTGCCGCGCTGCAAGCTTGTAGATCTGCTATTTTTGAAAAATTGTGAAAATTCGAATTTTGACCCCGATTCTATAAGTGTCTTTTGAATCCTTCTAAGATTTTTGGAAAAAACCTATGTTTCTATATCAGCAATCTGGCCAGCCATCGTCAAAGAAAAGTTCCTTTTCACTTAACTGGAGCTCAGTAGTCTGTTCTTGAGAGACTACTATGTCAGTGGTTCTCAAACCTTTTCATGTGAAGGACCCCCAAAATTATATTTATTTGGCCACGGACCCCCATTTCAAAATATCTAGTTCCAGGGACCATCCAGAAGCAAAATTTGAGTTACAAACATTCGCTTTGAAAATACATATATTCAAAGATTTGCACACATTTTCACGACTTTTTCAAAAATAGCAGATCTACAAGCTCGAAGCGCGGCACTCGGTGCCGCGCTGTGAGCTTGTATATCTGCTATTTTTCACTGGTTAAAGCATTCAATAATTCTAGGCCTAAATGGGTTAACTGGGGACCCCCTGGAACCCCCCCAAGGACCCCTTCCTTCCATCCTTCCTCTCCCTCCCTCCCTCCTCTCTCACCGTTTTTCGCTCCGTCTTGAGGTCACCCAGGTACTTGGTGAGCTCCACACAGATGCCTGTGATCATCTCCTCGGCGATGAGCTCCCGTTGGCCGGCGTAGTCGTTCAGCTCGTTGAGAATCTCCTGAAAACGACGCGTAGTTGGTGTATCTGTGAGAGGGGGAGGGAGGGGCAAGTGGAGAGGGGATAGAATGTCATTGGTGGATTCATCCAATTGTTATCGTGTTTGATAATATCACAAATCACTTTCTCACTTGCAGTGGTGGAAAAAGTACTCAAATTGTTTACTTGAGTAAAAGTTTCAATACTGCAATGTAGAAATGCTCTGTTAGGCTGGGCTCAGACCAAAATGCCTACGAGAGTGGAATCCGCGTTCGCCAATGCATTTCAATGAGAGGAGGCGGTTTCATGTCAGTGGAGGATATCTGCGCTCCGCGCAGACCTTGCGTTTATGCTGGAGCAAAGAAATTCTCCACGCAGATTCTGGTTTCCCCCCCTGTCCAATCGGGTGAGTCGAAGGCGTAACATTCTGAGAATCAGGAAGGGACTGGGAGATGTTTTGTTTTGATCAAGAGTCTCGTGCACCCAAACTCTTCTCTTTTTAGCTTGTTGCAATCTCCCCTTCCAATAAAGCAAGGGCGAGTACCCTTCGCCTGTCCATTATAGAGTTGACATGTAAAAGATGATGAGGATCGCTACGCTAGTGTAACAGGCTACAGGGAGGGAGGGCGGTGCGGGAAGTGAGTGACAGGGGCGTCACTGGCTTTGGGACGGAATATGCTCTCTGCGTTTTTTGCCAGCTGCGCACCAGAAGAGTTTATCCACTGCCGACCATATTTTGGTCTGAGGGCAGCCTTACAAGTAAAAGTCCAGAATTCAAAATGTATTTGAGTAAAAGTACAAAAGGATTGGCATCAAAATATACTTTAAGTACCAAAGTAAAAGTACAAAATATTTTAAAATAGCCGATCTACAGGCTCACAACACGTCGCATCGCAACGTGTTTTCAAATAGCCAAGGTATAAAATCGGGTCTGAAGTGGATTAATGTTTGTTTTATAATATAATCATTGATACAACTTATGTAAATAGTAACTCAATTTTTTAAATAAATGTAGCGGAGTAAACGTACAATATTTGGATCCGAGATGTACAGTAGTGGAGTAGATGTAAAAGTACTGAAAACTGGAAATACTCAAGTAAAGTAGAGATACCTCAAAACTGTACTTAAATCAGTACAGTAAATCTACTTAGTTACTTTACACCACTGCTCACTTGCAATCTTGCTCCTCTTTGCTCCCTCGTTTGGCATACTTCTTGGTGAGACTCCTAAGGACACACAGAGACAGAGAGAGAGAAAGTGAGGGAGGGATGCAGTATTAATGTTTGCATCTGGTTTAGTTGAATAGGGACACATCAGAATCATTGCATCCCAATAATTATAAATAATGCTAAATGTCTCTAGATGCTGATATACAATGTTGAGAATCCTAAACCAAAGATTATTTTGATAAAGGAGTGCTCGTTTTCCCATATATGGAGATACATGTACTCAGTTATTCGTTATGTGAAAGTACTATGATGACATCTGAAATCATACCCTTTTATGCCCATACATGGAGATCCCCGTCTGTAGAACCAGCCACACAGATATGGGCCATCTGTCTTGCCATATATGGATTCTGTTAGTGTGGTATTTGGCCTCCATATATGGGCATTCCCATATGAAGTCCTGTTAGATATGGGCTTAATATCAGGGAACTCCATACATGGGCATAAAAGGGATTCTGTTAGTGACGTCACCTGAGATATCACCTGTGATGTCACAGTGATGGGAACCACAGTGTCAGGCGTTATAGACAGATATACATACGGACAAGCTGTGACCGTTCACAAGCAATAACTATATCATTATGTCCCGTCGCATTATAAACACTTATCCCTATATCTGAGAGCAACGTCTCACAAATAAAAAAGACCTTCTCTCGCGCATTCCCACTCACTAGGTCGGTTTGGTAGTGTTTTTTGGATTTCAATGGAAATATATAAGCTGCAGACTCGCAGTACTATGCGCCGCGGGGAATAATGCCATTTAATTGTTTTGGTGCGGGAGGGAGGGGCGGGCAGAATTAACTCATTGAGTGCCTATCCCGAATATGTTCGGGATATATTATCGCATACCAGAGTGCCTATCCCGAACATGTTCGGGATATTAAAAAAAAAAAAAAAATTGAAAAAAAAAATTTTTTTGTAATTTTTTTTTGGACCCCATCAAATCTAGTGAACATGATTTCAATCGCGATTTTGCATGTTCCACCCCCATACAACCCCATCTAACATACAGGGCAGCCATGTTTGTTTACATAACATGTAAAACATAATGGCGATTATCTCAAGAATGGCCTGAACGGATTTCCAATCGGATTTTTTTGTTTGAAAGCTGTGAACAAACTGCACAAATCCACTTCAATGCAATCCAGGATTGCATTGGATTTTTTAGAGCTCATTCTTCTCTGTTTTTTTCCCATGCATGAGGTGTGCAAGGGTTTAATCATGGCTAAGTTGACGAAAATAAGGCTTCTAAAATGCTTGGTAACCAATAGCTAACTTCAAGCTAACTTCATCCTCTTCCTGTACATGCACAAAGGAAAGTGTTCAGGCAAGTCATGGCTTCAGGGCTTCTGCATATACCAGCATATCTCTATGGGATTTTCTATGGCCACTGGGCGCCCTCTAGTGGTGAACGGGGTGGCACTCAAAGAGTTAAATGCGGGGAGGTCAGAAATTAAATCATTGCATGGGGCGGGCGGGGAAAGGACAGAAATCCAACGGCAGCGGGCAGGAGCAGTATTTAAAAAGAATTGTATCAGAGACTAAGGCCCTTATTACACGGAGGCGCTGCCGATCTCATTTTGGATTCGTTTTCAAATGAGATCGCCTTTACACCTCGCATTGGCTCATATTGTCTGCATTTACACGGAACGCACCATGTAATGCAAAATGCTGTAGTTCATATGCCCGGCCTACAGGTGGCACTGGAAAACCAGTAAAAAGAAGAGAATGCGCATGCGCTCAAACCAGTGACTTCCTTCACTTCCTGCCTCTCTCTTCCGTCTCCTCTGATAGCTTTTCATTCACAACGTAAACACCAGAAGAATGGCAGCATCCGCGAGCGCTGGTAAAAAGGCTACATTTGTGTGGACTGACGAGGAGTCAGAGCTACTCCTTCATGTTACACTAGATTATAAAACGAAAGAAACTGCAGGAGAATGTCGACTGGGCAGTATTCAGGAAACTTTAGCCCTGATGAAGCGGTTAATTGACCAACCTCGCACTGTACACCCCCGCACGGTAACAGCAGTGGATATGGACAGTCCCAGTTCATGCCTGGCCAGTACCCTGGCCAGTACCCTGGCCAGTACCCTGACCAGTACCCCGACCAGTACGCTACACCCCACAGGCGCTCATTATTCTTTGCCGGCGACCCACATCCCTCCAGATCCCATACACCCTCACCAACATTCATGAGCCCCCATCCACCAGCACCAGCCCAAATCACCCCACAGCGGCGAACCCCCTCCCCATTCGAAGCAATTGAAGATGCTTGAAGCACAGCTTCACCTCACAGCGTTCCCCATTGCTTTTGCACAAGATTGTAGTATAATACACACATTAGCACATTATACCCTTTTTTCCCCTTTTTCTCATGCACAATAACCATGCACAATAACCAATGTCCTTACGCCTGTGTTGCTATGCTCAGACACTTTATTGTATATTTTACTGTTTTTTATTTGATTATTTTTCTTTCTTACGTGCATCTGTCAAAGACAGTTCAGGTGGCAGTGCGTTTATTTTGCACACGTGTTATTTGTGGTGCCTTATTTTTTACATCTAGACCTCAGGACTTTTTGGAGTGTGTAGTATATTGTAACATTTTTATATTGTAACATTTTTTGTATATTTTAACTGACTACATATATTTTAAACTGACTACCTCTTGCTTTTGTTATATTGTTGACGTGCACTGCACTCTGGACATTTTTTTTGTAAGTGATTGATAAATAAAGTTTGATTTGATCAATAACAACTTGTAGATCTGCCCTTTTTCAAGTAATTGTATTTCAACAAATAACAGATGTATATTATTTTGCAAATTTTACTCAAGTTAATCAATGCAGATTTGTATCAATAATTTTACCATTGAGAGTAGTTATAATTGGGGATCTTTGAAATTAAAATGGTTGGGTAATCACTCCTGGAGCCTTAAAAATATATTCTCTTATGGGGGGTCCCTGGCTTATCTTCTCTAATGGGGCTGCATGAGTTTGCGAACCACTGACTTACATGATTTCGATGAACACAATAACTGATCAATAAGAGAACGTTTAGCTGCACTGGTTTGAAGAGCAGCTTATTCCAGCATCAATGCATGCATCAGATGATCTATGGACTATTTTCTTACGATAAACATTAACTAAAGCCTATAACATGATATAATAATAGACCCTTACAAGACTGTAACTGACAGAGTACAAATGGAACCAAATGGACCCGTTTGGGTTCATTCATTTAGTATATTGATGCCAATGCTTGATATGTTTTATTCTTAACATTTCAACAGTGTCAAATTATTTATATTGTGGTTTTGCTACCTATATATATATATATATATATATATAAAACAAAAACAAAAAAAAAATATATATATATATATATATATATATATAAAATATATTATATATATATATATATATATACTTTTCCCAACACTGCAATCTAGCCATCTGAGTACATTCTATGCACTTTATACACAAATAAAAAAACAAGGTTCAAAGTTCAAGGTGGTACTTTATTTTCACGTTTTGTACAGATACATAAATGGGTTCACTTTTAAGAATGACTTTTTGGCAGCTTTTCCAAAAGTATCAAATCCCTGGACCATTATACTACAGTATCAAAGTATAAAAAATTGAAGATCTACAAGCTTGACATGCAGCGTGAAGTGACACATTTTGAGCAATGAGCATGTAGACATATCAAATCAAAATAGAAATTCGTCTCCGTGTAAGAGCCCTCTAGAGGGCTCTTACACGGAGACGAATTTCTTATTACCAGGTAGTTTTTAGTAGTAAAACGGCCATTTTGACACACGGAGACGCGTTTTTATGACCTAATCCGACACTTTTTTGAATTCGGGTCTGAAAGTGGAAAAGTGCGTTTTCGCATCAAATACGCAGCTGTGTAATAAAGGAAATCGGCGAGGGAGAGTGCGATGATGTCATAACACCCCCTCCCCTGCTCCTCCTCCCCTGCTCCATGAAGGGTCCAGCCCACTAGTTGCTCACACACACCACAACAACAACAACAACACTACAGTAGCAACACTACAGTAGCAATGGAGGTCGGAGTGTTAGCGTTCTTGTGCCAGCAGCTACAGTTTTTGCTACAACTTTTAAGCCAACAATTATTGCTCCAAGAGCGACACCGACTGCTCCAAGAAGAAGAACACCGACGAAAAGGACACTTGCGTCACCAACGATTTCTAAAATTTCTAGACATGACAAACCCACCCCGGAGAAGAACGAGAAAAGCAACGAGAAGGGAGTGTTGGGTGGTTCCAGGCAGGACCAGCGATTTCTGGGACAATTTTGTCAATGGTGTTGTTGGAGAACGTGAATGGAGGGTGAATTTCCGCATGTCCAGGGCCTCTCTCGTCGCCTTGTGCGAAGAACTACGACCGCATATCGAAAAGGAAACTACAAATATGCGGGCACCGATTGATCCACTGAAGAGGGTTGCAATGACTTTGTATTACCTGAACGATGAGGGAAGGATACTAAAGACGGCTAACTCCTTCGGCGTGTCCCGACCGACTGCATCGGTCATTATACGGGAGACCTGCAGAGCTATCGCCACACACCTAGGACCAAAGTACATCAAAAAACCATGTACTGAGCGCGAGGTGGAGGATCTGGTTGCTGGTTTCGAACGTGCGCATGGCATGCCGCAATGTTTGGGAGCTGTCGACGGCACCCACATAGACGTGCAGGCGCCTCGAGCCAACTCGACGGATTACATCAACAGGAAAAGCAGATATTCCCTTAATGTACAAGCCACCTGTGATTACAAGTACAGATTCATTGATGTTGTGGTAAAGTGGCCAGGGAGTGTGCATGATGCACGTGTTTTTGCCAATTCCCAGATAAACAAAGACTTGAAGAGTGGCAGGATTCCTGCTATGAAAAAACGGCTTGTGGAGCACGAGTTGCCTATACCAGTCTATCTTCTGGGTGATCCTGCCTACCCACTGCTGCCTTACCTGATGAAGGACTATGCACTAGGTGGTAGCTCACCTCGGGAGCAGTACTTTGGACTATCATTGTGTCGGGGACGTATGGTCATTGAGTGCGCTTTTGGTCAGCTCAAGGCAAAATTTGGCGCGCTACGAAGGGCTATGTAAGAGCCCTCTAGAGGGCTCTTACACGGAGACGAATTTCTTATTACCAGGTAGTTTTTAGTAGTAAAACGGCCATTTTGACACACGGAGACGCGTTTTTATGACCTAATCCGACACTTTTTTGAATTCGGGTCTGAAAGTGGAAAAGTGCGTTTTCGCATCAAATACGCAGCTGTGTAATAAAGGAAATCGGCGAGGGAGAGTGCGATGATGTCATAACACCCCCTCCCCTGCTCCTCCTCCCCTGCTCCATGAAGGGTCCAGCCCACTAGTTGCTCACACACACCACAACAACAACAACAACACTACAGTAGCAACACTACAGTAGCAATGGAGGTCGGAGTGTTAGCGTTCTTGTGCCAGCAGCTACAGTTTTTGCTACAACTTTTAAGCCAACAATTATTGCTCCAAGAGCGACACCGACTGCTCCAAGAAGAAGAACACCGACGAAAAGGACACTTGCGTCACCAACGATTTCTAAAATTTCTAGACATGACAAACCCACCCCGGAGAAGAACGAGAAAAGCAACGAGAAGGGAGTGTTGGGTGGTTCCAGGCAGGACCAGCGATTTCTGGGACAATTTTGTCAATGGTGTTGTTGGAGAACGTGAATGGAGGGTGAATTTCCGCATGTCCAGGGCCTCTCTCGTCGCCTTGTGCGAAGAACTACGACCGCATATCGAAAAGGAAACTACAAATATGCGGGCACCGATTGATCCACTGAAGAGGGTTGCAATGACTTTGTATTACCTGAACGATGAGGGAAGGATACTAAAGACGGCTAACTCCTTCGGCGTGTCCCGACCGACTGCATCGGTCATTATACGGGAGACCTGCAGAGCTATCGCCACACACCTAGGACCAAAGTACATCAAAAAACCATGTACTGAGCGCGAGGTGGAGGATCTGGTTGCTGGTTTCGAACGTGCGCATGGCATGCCGCAATGTTTGGGAGCTGTCGACGGCACCCACATAGACGTGCAGGCGCCTCGAGCCAACTCGACGGATTACATCAACAGGAAAAGCAGATATTCCCTTAATGTACAAGCCACCTGTGATTACAAGTACAGATTCATTGATGTTGTGGTAAAGTGGCCAGGGAGTGTGCATGATGCACGTGTTTTTGCCAATTCCCAGATAAACAAAGACTTGAAGAGTGGCAGGATTCCTGCTATGAAAAAACGGCTTGTGGAGCACGAGTTGCCTATACCAGTCTATCTTCTGGGTGATCCTGCCTACCCACTGCTGCCTTACCTGATGAAGGACTATGCACTAGGTGGTAGCTCACCTCGGGAGCAGTACTTTGGACTATCATTGTGTCGGGGACGTATGGTCATTGAGTGCGCTTTTGGTCAGCTCAAGGCAAAATTTGGCGCGCTACGAAGGGCTATGGACATAAACATGGATGACCTGCCCTATGTCATTTACTCCTGCTTTGTCCTCCACAATTTTTGTGTGGCCAACAAGGAGGCTACGGAGGAGGTCTCGTTGGCAGCCTTGGAAGCAGAACGGAACAGACAGCCTGCCACAGAGTGCAATCGTTATACTACTGATACCAATGAGGCCGAGGGCAAGAGAGTGAGGAGGGTTCTCGCTGAGTACCTTGACCCTTAAGGACTGAAAAGCTGAACTTCTTTTGTAATATACCACGCTGTTGCACGAGTACCTTTGAAGATGCTCTGAGCCTTTATGTCCTTCACGTCTTTTTTGTGTGGAAAATGTCTGAATATTTTTTATTTTGATTTGATATGTCTACATGCTCATTGCTCAAAATGTGTCACTTCACGCTGCATGTCAAGCTTGTAGATCTTCAATTTTTTATACTTTGATACTGTAGTATAATGGTCCAGGGATTTGATACTTTTGGAAAAGCTGCCAAAAAGTCATTCTTAAAAGTGAACCCATTTATGTATCTGTACAAAACGTGAAAATAAAGTACCACCTTGAACTTTGAACCTTGTTTTTTTATTTGTGTATAAAGTGCATAGAATGTACTCAGATGGCTAGATTGCAGTGTTGGGAAAAGTATATATATATATATATATATAATATATTTTATATATATATATATATATATATATATATTTTTTTTTTTTTTGTTTTTGTTTTATATATAGGTAGCAAAACCACAATATAAATAATTTGACACTGTTGAAATGTTAAGAATAAAACATATCAAGCATTGGCATCAATATACTAAATGAATGAACCCAAACGGGTCCATTTGGTTCCATTTGTACTCTGTCAGTTACAGTCTTGTAAGGGTCTATTATTATATCATGTTATAGGCTTTAGTTAATGTTTATCGTAAGAAAATAGTCCATAGATCATCTGATGCATGCATTGATGCTGGAATAAGCTGCTCTTCAAACCAGTGCAGCTAAACGTTCTCTTATTGATCAGTTATTGTGTTCATCGAAATCATGTAAGTCAGTGGTTCGCAAACTCATGCAGCCCCATTAGAGAAGATAAGCCAGGGACCCCCCATAAGAGAATATATTTTTAAGGCTCCAGGAGTGATTACCCAACCATTTTAATTTCAAAGATCCCCAATTATAACTACTCTCAATGGTAAAATTATTGATACAAATCTGCATTGATTAACTTGAGTAAAATTTGCAAAATAATATACATCTGTTATTTGTTGAAATACAATTACTTGAAAAAGGGCAGATCTACAAGTTGTTATTGATCAAATCAAACTTTATTTATCAATCACTTACAAAAAAAATGTCCAGAGTGCAGTGCACGTCAACAATATAACAAAAGCAAGAGGTAGTCAGTTTAAAATATATGTAGTCAGTTAAAATATACAAAAAATGTTACAATATAAAAATGTTACAATATACTACACACTCCAAAAAGTCCTGAGGTCTAGATGTAAAAAATAAGGCACCACAAATAACACGTGTGCAAAATAAACGCACTGCCACCTGAACTGTCTTTGACAGATGCACGTAAGAAAGAAAAATAATCAAATAAAAACAGTAAAATATACAATAAAGTGTCTGAGCATAGCAACAGGCGTAAGGACATTGGTTATTGTGCATGGTTATTGTGCATGAGAAAAAGGGGAAAAAAGGGTATAATGTGCTAATGTGTGTATTATACTACAATCTTGTGCAAAAGCAATGGGGAACGCTGTGAGGTGAAGCTGTGCTTCAAGCATCTTCAATTGCTTCGAATGGGGAGGGGGTTCGCCGCTGTGGGGTGATTTGGGCTGGTGCTGGTGGATGGGGGCTCATGAATGTTGGTGAGGGTGTATGGGATCTGGAGGGATGTGGGTCGCCGGCAAAGAATAATGAGCGCCTGTGGGGTGTAGCGTACTGGTCGGGGTACTGGTCAGGGTACTGGCCAGGGTACTGGCCAGGGTACTGGCCAGGCATGAACTGGGACTGTCCATATCCACTGCTGTTACCGTGCGGGTGTACAGTGCGAGGTTGGTCAATTAACCGCTTCATCAGGGCTAAAGTTTCCTGAATACTGCCCAGTCGACATTCTCCTGCAGTTTCTTCGTTTTATAATCTAGTGTAACATGAAGGAGTAGCTCTGACTCCTCGTCAGTCCACACAAATGTAGCCTTTTTACCAGCGCTCGCGGATGCTGCCATTCTTCTGGTGTTTACGTTGTGAATGAAAAGCTATCAGAGGAGACGGAAGAGAGAGGCAGGAAGTGAAGGAAGTCACTGGTTTGAGCGCATGCGCATTCTCTTCTTTTTACTGGTTTTCCAGTGCCACCTGTAGGCCGGGCATATGAACTACAGCATTTTGCATTACATGGTGCGTTCCGTGTAAATGCAGACAATATGAGCCAATGCGAGGTGTAAAGGCGATCTCATTTTGAAAACGAATCCAAAATGAGATCGGCAGCGCCTCCGTGTAATAAGGGCCTAATATACTATATGGCATATACTGTACAAGTAAGTAACGACGTTTACACAAGTTGTGTAACTCTAACATTTTGAATTTGCTTGCTTGGTAGTTCAAATTCACTTGAAAATATATATCATTGTTGTCGGGCAGAAATCTCTCATCTTCAAGTTTTAATTAATCTCTTCTCTTCAAATATTATTTGAATATACTACAGCGTCACACAAGAGCATTAAAAGTAGCAGACATTAAAAGTTTGGGACAAATTATGTTTCCACCTGACAGAGTCGATAAATAAAGAGAATTTCAGGCCATAACATCAAAGAAAGACCATTTCTTCCTAAGTACTTTGAAGCACAAGCAGCTTTAATTTAACAAACAATATTTCTCCTGAGAGTAGCAATGCTCTGCGATAAAGTGTTCTGGTTGTTTGCAAAATAGCTTCCAACACACGACACACACGCAATAGCTATTGTCCTTATTGATATAGACACCAGTGGTTCTTAAAGTGGGGTCTGATGGTGGGGCGTGTACAAGTTGTTTTACCTTTCAAACTGGATGCCACCTCGGTGTACTCATTAGTATTTGCTATACATTTAGCAACATCATTAATTTTATATTTTTTTGAGTAAGAATTTGAAGATTTTCAGAAACCTTAGGTTATACGTAGGTTTTAGAGGGCGTTTTTAGAATCGGCCTCTGGTCAGCGTCACAATCATTTTAACCACTTACATTTTTATACTTTGGATATTCAAAAATTGCAGGTATACAAGATAAATTAGTTAATATAGTGTCACAATCAGTTTAAAGGCCCTTTTCCACCGGCAGCGATAACGATGACGATAGCCATAAAATATCACAGCGATAATTATGCCTTCACATTGATCAATGTGAAGAGGCGCCAATTAACAGCCGCTCGCGCAGAGCGCACCTCGAGCTGTTTGTCAGAGACCCAGTTCCATATCACTGTGATCTTAACCACATCGTTGTTGATCCTAACGATGTAGTTGTTGGCTATCGTTGTCTGTATCGGTGTTGAGTGGATGCTGCCGATCCACTTCAATTGAAAACCCACTTTTTTAAATCGTTATCGGCATCGTTATCGCTGCCAGTGGAAAAGGGCCTTAACCCCTTTAATCACATTTTGGAAAATACGCTCTATATTTTTTAAACATCTTTAAATTTGTGCAAATCCTTGCTTCTCAGGGGGTTCCTAGCACAAAAACATTTTCAGATGAGGGGTCCGTGGCCAAACACATATCAATCTGAGGGTCCTCGTTGACACGAACACATTTGAGAACCACTGCTTTTAGAGACGTGTAGAAGAGAGCATGGTTCATAGGGCGGTCACAATTACATTGTCTAATAACAATTATTTTGTCATAATCGTCATAATCGTGAATGTTGAAAAATGTTCATACATTTTCAGAAACAGTGGAAATAGACGATCTACAAGCTCACAATCGGCTATTTCCACTATCAATGTTATTTTTTATGTAGTAAGTTGTCAATTATGTCAGTAACTTCTTTGTATATTTAGATTATGTGTCATATCTGCCATGGTGCAACTTCAAAGCCTAAAAGCCAAACAGAAATGTAATTGTCAACGTCAAAAACACAATTAAATCGTTAATTGCAATTATTTGAGTGACAGTTAATCGTCATGTAAAATGTCATAATGGTGACAGCCCTAATGGTTCACACAACAAACCTCAGCTGCTTGGCGTAGTTCTGTTCTATCTCGGTGCGTTCCTTCACAAACTTGATGTAGCGCTCCAGCAGGTCCAGCCCCGACTGGGTGTGCTTGTCAATGACGTCATACTGGTCCTAAGAGAGAGAGACACACACACACACACACACACACACACACACACACACACACACACACACACACACACACACACACACACACACACACACACACACACACACACACACACACACACACACACACACACACACACACACACACACACACACACACACACACACACACACACACACACACACACACACACATTATTTTATTTGGATCTGCACAAGAAGCGCAATACAGATAGATCCAAATACTAGTTAGAAGAAGGTTACATTATATGGTCTGCAGATGCTTATTAACACACAGCGGAATTCAAGATATCACAATGATGACATACTATACAGAAATTTTACAGATGTTTCTTTTTTTTTTTTTTTACCTTTACACTCAGGGATTAACGAAACATCGCCTTCTCCAGATAGACAGACTGCCCATTATAGCTGAGACAGAACAGTACTTTTTTGCGTTTGTCTTTTGCAAACCTCCCAATTGCAGGCCGCGGAGCACAAGTTTGTGAACGTGTCCCAGACTCCCAAACACAAGGATAATAAGTTGACAGTTATATCCCAAAGCCATAATACGTTCCACCAAAGGCTGATATTTCATTAGTTTGGATGTAAAACAAATGTCCATATACAACACACACACACACACACACACACACACACACACACACACACACACACACACACACACACACACACACACACACACACACACACACACACACACACACACACACACACACACACACACACACACACACACACACACACACACACACACACACACACACACACACACACACACACAGCAGCTTGTCAATGACGTCATACTGGTCCTAAGAGACACACACACAGGGCAGCAGGACTTACTGAAGGAACAATAACAAACGCATCAGACCCCCGCCCACACACACACACACACACACACACAAACGCATCAGACCCCCGCCCACACACACACACACACACACACACACACACACACACACACACACACACACACACACACACACACACACACACACACACACACACACACACACACACACACACACACACACACACACACACACACACACACACACACACACACAGGCCCACATACACGCAAAGGCACAAACATCCACAAACACTTAATGTGCTGTTCAGACACTCACAACCTGTGAAAAGAGTGTAATCATGGCATCAATGTACGTACGGTACAGCATGTTGTGTTGTTGTTCACAGAAACAAAACAATAAAGCATGCACATCCACGCCCTCAGGGGCTGATTAACCCCTGCTCGCCCCCCCCCCCCCTGGCTTTTAGGCTGCGTAAACAAAAGTTGGAGGCAGATATGACAAATAAATAACTTAAATGTACAATGGAATTGGAAATTAATAGTGGAAATAGTCTATCTACAATCTATCTACAAGCTCAAAACCTGTCGCATCGAGCTTCTATTAAAAGTGTTATTTCTGTATTCTGTAGTGTTTTCCAGGTCTTTGGCAGCAGTCACACACGTTAGTAATGGACTCGTGACAATGCATCTTTCTCTGAGCTGAAGGGATTGTCTCTTGGCAGAGGGAGTATTATTGGGAATGCTTACCAGCATACGCAACTGGTGCAGACTGTCAGCCATCATGACAAATACAAAACCCAAATCATTTAGTCCAGTTTTTCTCAAAAATATTCATGTCACAAATTGACACTTATTATCCCACGGACCCCCTATGTGAAAAAAAAAAAAGCTAGGGACCCTCATAAGAGAAGATTTCTACGGCTATGGCAGTGATTCTCAACCATTTTAATGTCCCCCATTTAATGGCATCTCTGGGACCTGAATTTAGGTTGTAAAATCAATGTAAATTTAACTGTGTACAAATGGAACCAAATGTTCTTGTTAGGGTCCATTTGGTTCCATGTGTACTCTCTCTGTAGTCTGTAAGTTACAGACCCATAGGGTCCATTTGGTTCCTAACTAAATATCATTTAGCTGGGGAACCCTTGGAAATCCCTCAAGGACCCAGACCCCACTTTGAGAACCACTGATTTAGTCTGAAGAGTTAGAATAGGCTGATACAGGGTTTCTTCAATAGGGGTTCCTCAGACTCAGAGTACTACAGGTGGGGGGCAGCCCAATCTGTGATATTCTTTATTATTTTATTATTATTATTATTTATTTATTTTACATTTACCACATCCCTATTCTGAGGAAAACTTTAGCGCAAATAATTGTAGATCTACAAGCTAACAATGCCTCCTCCAACCTGAATAATTTGGCATTTTTGGGTCACAGATCCATTTATATGGGTTCCGAGTAAATATCCCCCTTTGTCAGTCAGAAAAAATATATATAAATACAAATAATTACAGATATTGTAAAAAATAAATCAATAATAATAATAATAGCTAAATGTAGCTTTTGGTTCTCGGGCAGAAAGATCTGGGAACCCCTATCACAATTAAGACCAAAAGTCAACGGACACCCTAATTAGTGTTTGCAATTAGTGTGACTGTCCTCTGTCCCACATAAATGCTACAGCGATAATGACATCCTAGACAATTGTGTGCTTCTAATTTTGTAGTTTACGGAAGACTGCTTCCTGTTTCAGAACGACAATCCCCCTGTGACCCCCCCCCCCCCCCCCCCCCCCACCTTCCATCTCCTAATTAGGGATGGGACAATAATCGTTATTATCGTTTATCGCGATAACAAACCCTCACAATCATCGTATTTACCATGAAATTATCCTCTCGTCATGCACTGGGATCAATTCACCTTTTATTTGCCGAGCTGCATATCCGTTACCATTTAAACCCTCTATAATCTGTAACATGCACCTGGAAATAACGTACTTGCTAAAAAAAAAAATGTTTTAACTCTCTAGCAAATCTCTTTGCCAAAAAAATAGACCAGAGAGGTTGCTCTTGAGTCTAGTCTGAGCATCAACTGCAATATTCTCTCTCTCTCACACACACACACACGCACACACACACACGCACGCACACACACACACACACAACCACCGCTCAGTTCACACGGGTGTGATTTTTGGCAAATGTTCCACCCCAGGATAATGGATGTTGGGGATGTTTTGTCGCAATGTTATCGCGATAATATCGCAAATTGCGATATTTTTTGGTCACAATAATCGTGACATGACATTTTCATATGGTCCCATCCCTAGAGATGATGAGTGAGAGGAAGAAGTAGACTGGCCTGTCCTGCTGACCTAACCCTGTCAAACACCTTTGGAATGAACAAGAACAACACATGCCAGCCAGGCCTAGTAATCAGCCAACAATACATAGAGGGCCCTGTTTATATTAACTTATGACGCAAGCTGACGCACGGTCTAAAGCAAAACTTTTTTGCTCAGGGCCCAAAAGACAAATTAGACGTTCGCCCGGGGGCTCAAACTAGTGTAAATGGCAGATCTATGGTATGGTAGATCTGCTATTTTCAAATAGCCAGTGTACAGCATGTAATGTAGGGTTTTTAAGTGGTAAAATCGATTTTTGTTATTACATTTTCCCTTGAAGGATTCAATGAACATAGGCATGTGCCATCTTGAAGGTTTCCAATGAATTACAATACATTATATGTCAAAATGGCACAAAATGACAATTTTGTTAGATAAACGGTGCATAGTCGGGGCCTAAAGTAGTTCTGTTTGTTACCTTCACAGCCCCTAAATGACCTGTTAACTCTACGTTGCACAAAGACAAAGAAGAACGGAAGGGTAGACTAATGGCTCTCACTGTTCCATGTGCTCGGTGGTTTTGCCTTTATTTGGATAGTACAGTTACAGGAAACAAGAGGAGAGTGAGTCGTAGGTGACGCGCAGCAAAGGTCGTCAGGCATTAGAGCCAAGGGCCCAATTCTCATCCATGCCTTACCCTTATCCCCAAACTTCTTTGCCTTTTTTACTAGATTGAACATTTTCAAATAGTTTAACTAGCCAATATACATCAACATGTAGATCGGCTATTTGAAGCATATCTGGAACATACATACTCGCAGAAAACTGCAGGTCTGCTGCCACTCTTTTAAAACACAACTAAAGACCTTTCCGTTTGCCGCGACCTTTGATCAAGTTACATTTCTTTTTTCTTCTGCACAGTTCATTTGTACTTATTTTGTCTTCTTCCTTTGCTTGATGTTCTGTGTAAAAACAAATTGAATTGCCTCATCCAAAAACTGCCTTGCCTAATGCGCTCTTTAAATACGTTAGTGGGGAAATAATGTCGATGGACTGCATTACACAGGGTCAGAGATGGTCTAAGGGGCAATTGCTATATGACCTTTCTCACTCCACCTAAGTTGATGATGATGATGATAACAATATTAATAAAATATATATATCCAATGTATATAGTGCCTTACTTGGTACTCAAAGTCGCTTTACAACAAAAAACAAAACATCAAACTAAAGGGCAGAGAGGGAGATTTGAAATTAGGCGGGGAAAGCGAGTCTGAAAATCAAATCAAATCAAATCAAACTTTATTTATATAGCACGTTTACAAACAGTCGAGCTGAACCAAAGTACTGTAGAGGTAAAAACAAGAACAATGCAAGCAGAAATAAACAATTCAAAGCAACAAACAGCAAAGCAAGGGAAACAACGGCAGGCAGCTAATAGAAAAAATATCGATATGCTGAATGTAAGCATTTAGGTGCCATTAAACGCTAAGGAAAAAAGGTAAGTTTTTAATAAAGTTTTAAAAGTCCCAATCGACTGGAACATACTCGAAAAGATGGGTTTTGACTTGAGGGAGGATTTGAACAGGGAAAGGTTGGCTTTGACGTGAGATGGGTGGGAGTGAGTTCCAAAGGGAGGGGGGCTGCAAACTGAGACCGTGGTGTTTGATAGCTAGATAGTAGGGGTGTAACGATATAGTAACTGAATTGAAAAATCGATTTTAATTTGCAATGATCTACTATTTCGTTTGCAAAAGCAAAATATCGTACCGTTTTGGCTTTGTATCGTATCGGTAATGCGGTAATCAATATCAAATCATTTTGCGATGCAAATAATTGATTGTATGGAAACTAAGTATTTGTGCCTTGTATTTAGCAATTTTATGAAGGAAAATGATAAAGAGGGGTCTAATTAGACCTACCTTTCCATTCCATATAGCTACTCTTGGTCTATCGATAAATGTGTGTAATGTCTGTGTTCATGTCAAGGTGGGTTTGTCCATATGTTTTGAAATATAATGTCCATGTATTTGCTAGATAATCACAGAGTTTACTTCCATAATAATAGATTTTTTTACATGTTTTACACAGATTTAATTTCTTTGCTAAATAGTTAGTATATCGATTTTAAATCATTGAATCGTATTGTATCGCCATGAATGAACCAATATTCTCCATGTATCGTATCGTCAACCATGTATCGTGATGCGTATCGTATCGTTAAAATGTATCGTTACACCCCTACTAGATAGCAATGCATTAAGTCTCATTGTTGACTGTTGCCTCTCACAATTTTCTAATTCTTCCGTCATACAGAAGCAACGGAAGCTCTGAAAATGATCAGAGGATCATTGTTATGGACGCTGTTATTATGAAGCATGAGGTGTTAAGTTTTCACTGCATATAATGTTGCTCTACTGTATCTGCCAATAAACCCATTGAACTTGATATCTCTCTCTCTCTCTCTCCCTGTCTCTGTCTCTCTCTCTCTCTCTCTCTCTCTACACACAATGAATGCACGTGTGCACAGTGCACACACACAGCTACAAAACTAAAACCTGTTTAACAAGTAGGCTACGGTACGCTTGCCATTTTGTCTTGCTGTGACAGTGGCCTAAGTGGTCCCCCTTTCCCTTTCTTCAAAAAAGTGTACAGAAAGTGTTAAAATTGTGTTTCTCTGTGGCCACGCCCACCTGTTCATTGAGTATACCTGGTTTTCAGGTGGGTGCTGGTGACCCAGTGGAAGTTAGTTAACAGTGTTGCTGTATGGTAAAAAGGGGAGGTTTGACTTTACAGAAAAACAAGCCCAAAAGTCGCTTATAATAAGCAGGATATGGCAACACTGACACCAATATAGGCAATCCTCTGAAGGGGGAAAAAGCTAAATGCAGATCATCCTCTGTAACACAGTGAGCAATGTCCTGGATAGGAGGAGTAGAATGGAGGGAAGATGAGACAGGAGGAAATGAATTGGAGATTTTCAGTGCAGAGTAGCCTAAGTGTGACTCACAGTGCAAGCTTTTCAGGCCGCAACACCCTCAAAATAATCATATTTGAACTGGGGGACCCACAATTTGTTGTATAGTTGATTACCTTTCACGCAGAGATGATATTTTTTATTTATTTTAGAGGTCTTAAAAAGGTCTTAAAAGTCCTTACATTGTAACTTTAGAAATGTGCAGATACTCTGCATACACTGCAAGTTGGTTTATTTACAGTTGAGTGAGAAAACAATGTTCACGCCAATAAAATGATCTGGGGGAACCGGGGGTCCTTACCCACATTTTGAGAACCACTTCTGTAACACAGTTAGCAATGTGCTGGATAACAGAGAGGTATAATGGAGGGAAGATGAGACGGGAGGAAATGAATTTGAGCTTTTCAGTGCAGAGTAGCCTACTTTAAGTGGGGTTTTTTTGTACAATGAGGAAACGTGAATTATTGTTAAGTACGTGCAATTTACAATTTGGACATTTAGCCGACGCTAAATAGAGTACCCAAGTCCTGACGTCACTGCCGCTACCCCTGGGTCAAGGAAGTATTGTTTTTCCTATTGAAAATGCCATAAGGTTATCTTAAGTTAGATTGCGTCATATAAGAACTCTGTTCCAAATATAAACATATCAGCCCAGCGATTTTGTCGGTTATGTGACTCTGTGTAAGTTTAGGATATTGAGTTACATTTGATAATGTCTGTGGAGATTTTCTTCTGTTTTTTTACATTTTCTTACTCTTTGGATGAATTTGTACTTGAGTGAAATTGCTGTCTTTTTTGTTAATTCTTTTGGAACACAGTTCTTATATGACGCAATCTAAGATTAACCCATGTTCAATGGAAAATATAACTCCATGACCTATAGGGTGATAACAGCCTCTAGTGATGTCAGATTTTGATTATCAGGGGTCTTCTTCAACAAGAGGTTCGGGACCCCTAGGGTGTCCTTAGAGTTACTACAGCGGGGCGCCCGCTGGCCTACTGGTCCGGTTGCATACCACTTAGGCATTGCCACATAGGCTAGCGGCATCGCCGGTTCGATTCCCGATCCGGACAACCTTTGCCGCGTGTCACTCCCCATCTCTCCCCCCATTTCCTGTTAGTCTACTATCCTATCAATAAAGGCATAAAAGCCCCAAAACAAATCTTTGTGCCAAATCTTTTGTGTAATACAGATAATGTTTTTTTACATTAACCACTTGAAAGCAAGCACCTCTCTCCCCACTCCCTGTCAGTCTACTGTCCTTTTCCAACCTGGAATCTTTATTTTGGGCATGTCATTATAAAATAATAGCCAACAATGTACAGTGGAGCTTCAGTGTGGTGAGTGGTGACTGTGGTCAGTGTACTGCTGAATGTAAATGGGGCTGAGACATCTACAAATTGAATGGGGCTGAGACTTCTACAAATTGAATGGGGCTGAGACTTCTACAAATTGAATGGGGCTGAGACATCTACACATTGAATGGGGCTGAGACTTCTACACTGACTACACAACACAAGAATGCTACGAAGTGTCACATGGACGGACCAGAGAGAGAAGGATGAGGCTGGCTGGGCACTGTGTCAGGCACCCTGAACTAGTGGCAAGCAGACTGACACTGTGGGAGCCAACCCAAGGCACTGTTCGAAAAGGCAAGAAGTGGCACCACCTACGTAGACACACTGCAGCGCCACGCCACGGCTGAGCCAACAACACAGCAGAGATCGAGACCCTGATGCTAGATAGATAGGAGAGTGTGGAGGGCAGTGATCCCGGAGGCCCGAGTTGGTGTTGGCTAGACCACACTCTAGGTTGCTCGTATTTAGAAATGTTTGCTATTGGTCATACAACAAATATAATGGGTTATCCACTCAGTGCTTCCCCTCTATGCCCCTAGGATGAAGTTGTGGCAATGATGGTGAACAGCTGTGCGCACAAGAAAGGAAAAGGGCAATACATGTAGTGCTCAAAATGTATTTTGCGCTCAAACACAGAGGTAGTACTGTATATACTGTACAGTACTTTTGAGCAGGCGGAATATCTGTATAGACTCTAGTTCAAATATGATTTGTCTCAGATTTTATTAAACTATTTATGTGTATGCACATTATATAATATTACATGAGATGGAAACATGTTCCATTATGATAAAAGAAACAATAAAGTAAAAATAATAATGAATAAATAAATAAAACAAACAAACAATTTACAGAATAATGCAACTGTGGTGCTCAAATGTACGCAGTGGTGGTGCACCATGGTTAAATGCATACAGGTGAAAACACTGCCACTCCAAGCATGATAACAATAACTATAATTATAATGATAATTATGTCAGCTCAAAATGCATTTTGATCAGCTATTTCCACTATTATTATTTTTTTATGTACATTATTTGTCATATCTATCCAGTGTGCTGTGCAACCCTAAAAGCCAAACAGAAATGTAATATATTCATATTGTTCCAAAGTTCAATTACGACAATTAATCGCCAGGTAAAAATAACATTGCATACACACACACGCAACCATTTATTGCACTGTGTGTGTGTGTGTGTGTGTGTGTGTGTGTGTGTGTGTGTGTGTGTGTGTGTGTGTGTGTGTGTGTGTGTGTGTGTGTGTGTGTGTGTGTGTGTGTGTGTGTGTGTGTGTGTAGCCCCTGGCTGCTACGTGTCACCAGGCGTTATGGGTGCAAACACCTGCCAGTGTTGCCAGATTTTGCGAGAGAAATAAGCAACCAGGTCTATGAAAACAATCCCAATAAGCGACTAGGCTACTATTTGAAAACAGCCTATCTATCTACACGCTTGCAGATCTGCTATTTTCAACAAAAACAATAACGATACAAAGGTTATATAGCCTATATATACTAGTAAGACGCCTCAGGGCGACATGCGACAAGGTCGCGCCATGTCTTGGCCATCTGGCCAGTGATGTATATCGGACCAGTTACCCATATATGGAGATCCATGTACTGCATATGGAGATATGCTGTGAGAACCCAAACATGCTTACTCAGTTATTCGTTATGTGAAAGTCCTATGACGTCTATGACATCTGACATCATACTGTTATACAATCCATTTTATGCCCATACATGGAGATCCCTGTCTGTAGATCCATCCACACAGATATGGGCTGTCTTGGCCATATATGGATCCTGTTAGTGTGGCATGTGGCCTCCATATATGGGCATTCCCATATGAAGTCCTGTTAGATATGGGCTTAATATTAATGACATCAGGGAACTCCATATATGGGCATAAAAGGGATTCTCTTAGTGTGGTTCCCCTGACAACACAGTGAAGTCAGAGCGTGATGTCAGAGCGGCAAACCCATTCTGTTAGAGTGGTTCCCCTGACATCACAGTGATGTCAGAGCGGCAAACACACAGACCGTAAAAAAGTGTACATGTCCAGGCAGACAGTCAGCATGTGCCGTTTCACATACTAAACTAAACTGCAACCTTTGGTTGCAATAATAATGGGTTTGTAATCAACATTATAGAAGCAAGTCCAAATAAGCCGCTACACTTTAGAAACAACCAAAAAATCCTGCAACCACCAATATTTACGATAAGCTTCACAGAAAAAAAACTATCCAAAAGTCGCTTATAATAAGCGGACATGGCAACAGTGACACCTGCGCGCGTGTGTGTGTGTGTGTGTGTGTGTGTGTGTGTGTGTGTGTGTGTGTGTGTGTGTGTGTGTGTGAGTGAAAGAGCACGTTCAGAAATGAGATAATCATTAGCTCACTTGTGTAGACCCCGCCCTATGACGGACAGGCCCAAGAGCCTATGCAAAAAAAAGCAATGGAACCAGTAATACAGGTCCCACCCCTCACTGTGATGGTGCACAGGGGACACCACCAGGCACCGTGCATCTGACAATTTAGGCATTTAGCAGACGCTCTTAGCCAATTAGCGACTTACACTAAGCGAGGTAAACACACACATTCAAATGCAGAGAGACGGTGTAGTAGTGCCACAGTAAACTAGGACTGCCGGTAAGCCAGGAATCTAGCATCAGTCTAAACCAGTGGTGGAAAAGGTACTCACATTTTTTACCTAAGTAAAGGTATCAAAAATGCAATATACATACTCTGTAAAAGTCCAGAATTAAAAATGTACTTGAGTAAAAGTACAATAGTATTGGCGTCAAAATATACGTTTTTCAAATGTAAAAAAAAAAACAACTGTTGAAAATAGCAGATCAAGAAGCTTGTCGATCAGCTATTTTCAAATGGCAAAAATGTATATAGGGCTGCAGTGATTACGGTACGTTTTGTAAATAATCTAATCTAAAAACTAGAGGTGTTTAGATCTAAATCTAAACTCCTCTAGTTGTAGTGGTGTAAAAAGTACAATATTTGCCTCTGCGATGTAGTGCAGTTGAAGTAAAAGTATTGAAAGTTTGATTGATTATAGCTTACAGCACTTAAGTAAATGTACTTAATTAGTTTAAACCACTGCTCTTAACCAGAGTGAGGTAATAATAAGCAATGTAAAGATCAAATGCAGAGAGACAGTGTTGGTGTGTCAGTAAACTAGGATCACAGGTAAGCCAGGAACCTGACATCAGCCTAAACAAATATACTGTCAAAGTAATAGTCTATACATTGACTATAACTATAACTATAGTCTATACATCTTGGCACAGTGCAGACAAGCACAGATTTCTCCCAGGCCAGCCTCTAGTTTAGCCCCTAATGGTGTAATGATTGATATGGCAGCAGTGCCACTGCCTTAACCACTTACGTTACATAGAATACAACATCTAGCATGAGATCACCACCTAATTTAGCGTAACGCCATCCTTGCATCAGGTCTTTATTGATACTGAACTCTGAACCTGGCAAATAGATACAAAAACACTAATCTTATCATAGATACAACAGTAGATAAGCAAAAGTAGCCATAAGATCATCCTCGTATACAGAAACTACTCAAGACCACTGGGATATTGAAACTTATCACTATATGGCTAGAGGACAATTCTCTACTATTATCCACAGAACCTTATCGCACATTCATTATTTCCAATACTAGAAGCTCGGCTGCCCGAACTCAGGAACCTTTCGCGCCGGTTCTGTAAAACCGTGTATCGGGTCGGTCGAGGCTGGGCACTCCCTGCTGCGACGGGGAACACGCGTGCCGAAGTCTGTGTAATGCAAACCCCATGATACCTGTTGTCATAGGACCCGTTTTGACCATCTGTTTGCCTGTGACCATTTATGCCCATATATGGAGAATATATGGAGATATCTGTATCTGTCTGTCTGCGTACCATATATGGAGATCTCTGTGAACACAGTGCCGGTTCCGGAAAACCCTGATGTCAGCCCATATATGGAGATCTCAGCAGAAGTGATGTCACAATGAGTCAGCACTTGCACATCAGGCTGTTCCGGAGGAACAGCAATCATCTCCGCATACAGAGATTCCAAACCTTTCGCGCTGGTTCCGGAAAACCGCATATCGAGTCGGGTCGAGGCCAGGCACTGCACTCCGCGCCGCGTTGGGGAACGCGCGTGCCGAATTTGAATCCGGTGGGACGAACAGTTCTCGAGATACGCAGAATAGATTATACACACACGCACGCTCACAGAGACTTCTCGCATTTATTGTAAGATTCTGCATGCCATCTTTTTTAAAACATCTGACATTGAGGATTTAATCGCCGACTCAACTCAAGTCCTATAATATGTTGTCATACGACGAATAGTGAAAATAGCTGATCTACAAGCTCACAATGTCTTACAGTAGGTTTTATTTTTTACAATTTCCACCCATAATAACAGGGACACACGGTTGAAAGTAGTTCACTTAACACTTTCTAAGCCGGGCCGTACTTGCCCGTACTTGTCCGGACCACCCAATTAGCCGCTCGAACTTTCCCGTACTTTTGATATAAATGATAATTATCAAAAAAAAAAACGATCGGCCGTTGTTCTCTGGGTCTTCTTGGATCGATTCTAAAGGGTTAAAATTTTCTCCCCCCTCCTTTCTGGAAGTGGGTGTACTCCTCGTAGTTTCCAGCAGGCCGCGCCGTTCACTTACATTCTAGCTGCATGGTTGGCTCAGCAGCTCCTCCTTCACTCCACGGGGTAGAGAATCAACAACAACCACAACCACCATGACTGGATTAAAAGCATCTAGGTTTCTGTACGTGGATCGCGGACTCAATCACGCTCGGGCGCCGCTTCCCTATCGCTCTTTTCCCTGCTTCGCCGCACGGAAACGAATGGAGGAGATCTCCCCGCCGCGTCCCCAAAGTAAGAACGTCGACCTCTAAAGGATCAATATACACGCTGTACCGAGCACTTCATTACGTGTTGTTATCATGTGGGCATTGTTTTTTTTAAACATGTTTATAAATAAATACCATATTTGTTCGGCAGAACCTGTGCTCAGGGGTTTCTGGGGGGGCTGGCAAAGTGTTTAAAAGGGTAGTCTCTACTGTACTCTTGTCTTGCCCCACTCTGAGTGGGCCTGTGTGTTTTGGGCCAGGACTGGAGAACCGTTTCTGAAAGTCTCTCCGGAGACAGACTTGTTGGTTCACACTAACATAATGTACTTTGAAAGCTCTGACAATGAGCAGCACATAGAGCATATGTCCAGCCTCATAAAGGTTATGTCCAGCCTCTGCACTTTAGTTCCACCTTTGTAGTCGTTGACTGTAAGTCTGACTGGAAACTGAATTAGTTCAAGCCTACCTATCTTTACTGCTATGCACGTTAAGACTGTTGTAGTTCTCAAACATCTTTGTGTAAAGGTCAAGGACCCCTAAATTGAGTAAGTATTTGGCCATGAATCACCACCTGAAAATGTTTTGTGCCAGGTTGACCCCCAGAAGAGGAAGATTTGTGTTAAAAATTCAATAACAAAATGTATCAAAAATAGCAGATGTACAAGCTTGCGGCGCTTGTTTTGTATATCTGCTTTTTTTTCCGAACCACTGTTCCAAATCCTAATAGTCTTCTGAAAATCAAACCTCGGTTCGAAGTGGAGCGGTGAATCTGAGCAGCTTGCTAAATGCCTAAACTGTAAACTGTAAACTGTGCCTGTGAGTGAGTGGTGAGTGTGCCTGGCCTGCACAAAACAGCGCCCCTCCTTTAACTAGTGTGTTGTGTGTGGCCACTCAAGGTATTGCCAGGCTACGGACACGGCCAGCCAGCCAGCCACCCAGCCAGCCACCCACCCAGGGACATACCCACGGACATACCTGTCTATTGGGAGCGCTTTCACCGCTCCAAAAACATTATGTTGCTAATTGCTATATATACAGTATATACCGGTAGCTAAAATCTAAAATGACACAGATGCTTTCCTGGTTTTAATGGGTTTAAAATACATTTTCATGAACACTGCGCTAGCCTGTGATTGGTCGAATACCCTTCCTGTCTGAAGAGCAGATGACATGACAGCTTCCCATTTACAACTTGTGCAGGGTGGCATAATTTGAAAGATTGTGGAAGAAGAGATAGTGACTGTCCTCAAGAGTGTAAGTTTCTGCTTATCTTCTACTAGACTACCTGTACTCTTATTCAGTCTAGGGTTCAAATCGGAACTCTCTGTTGTGCTGCTCAAGTGGGACTCCCTCTTTCTCTGTCTCCCTGGTGGCACCTAAACACAAACATTTAACTTCACAAAATCTACACCTAAAAACCTAACCTTATACCTAACCTTACACAAACTATACCAAAAACTAACACCTTAACCCTAACACCTCAAGTCGACCTGGGCGAAACACAGGGAAAAGAGAGAGTCCGGTGTCAACTAGGTACCTGCCTGAAGCTTGTGCACTGGACTGTGTCATCATTTATATAATGCTTGTTGACACGTGTAATGCCTACGCTCGCTGTGATTGTATATAAGTAGTAGGTGTGTTGGAAATATTTGAATGTGTGCTGTTGATCTTTTCCTTATAACTTTTGACATTTCTTTTTTGCCCCCTTCCCTGTGTGTGTGTCGTTACAAATAGGAATTTGTTCTTGCCTGGTAAAAAAAAAGGCTAAACGTGAGAACAGGGGGTTGACAATAAAGGTTGCCCTACTGCCTGTGACAAGTAAATAAAATGTTCAGGGCAAATGGTGTTTGCTTTCAGGTTACCCGGCGGGCAAGTGGCCAGATTGGTCTCTTCCTCTCTCCAACACACATACTGTTACTGTACACACACCCCTATCATTTTATAATGGACAATTTACTTTTCGGGCAATTGGGCATGACTTTTCTGCAAGTAGAACATCATACTTGCCCTTGAGAGCTTAGTGACAACCCCAGAGAAGAGATATATTTTGCTGTTCTTCTCACACTGAAATTCACAACAGCAGAAGCATTTCGGGAGTTGCATTCATATAGAGTTCACGGCAGTTATGCTTTGATTTAAACAACTTGACAGCAGCAAAGCTCAGCTCACACATGGCGGCTCACAAAACGGACAGAAAGCAGAAGTGGAAACAACGCTGTCTGTGTCCATCTCCAAGGTGTCTTAAAAGCATGATCTCAGAGACGTGTATATTATTGAGACTCTGGCCCCAATCATCACTTTGGGACTGACCAATCTAGTGCACACACACACACACACACACTGTACACACGTCACACCCATGTATAAAATAAATCAAAACAAGAGCAAAACATGGTGCACATGATTACATGTTGCCATTACATGTAACATAACTCATTCTTTCTAAGCCTGATTTATACTAAGTTGCACACCGCAAATAGCAGATCTACAAGATAACAATGAGCTTGTAGATCTGCTATTTACTGAGCACAACACAAGCACACACAACTTAGTATAAATCAGGCTTTAGGCGTGTAAGCAATGGTCTTTCCTGTCCTTCCTGTCAGTAGTGTCTGTCGTCATCCAATGTTATACGAGTTAAAAAGAAGGATCTCCTTGGAAATAAGCCGCAAGACTTATCCGAGTTTCCTTTTAGTTGACCTTGTACCAGTGAACTGCACTGTCATGAAACTGTAGGCCTTTCCCTATGCAAACTTCTAATAAATACTTAAATCAATCAATGCACACAGAATCTATCCAACTGTATTGTCTGATCCTGTCAGGTTAGGGAAAAACTGCCAAAATCTGGGGGAATTTCACTTTGTCAATGGCATATTATTTAAGTACATCTTCTCATGGACCATCAGGCACCAAAACAACAACAAAACTGCTGACAACAAACCACAGAAGTGCTGACACCAAGGAAGCCACCTACAGTAGATTCTTAAGTCTTGAAGAGGTGGGAGATATAGGCCTACCGTACAACATATTAAACATTTACCTCCAGACAGCAAAGAGTGAATGTAAACAGGCAGTCCTCAAACAGACTATAACACAACAGTATAATGAACCATATGTTGTGTTTTAAACACATACATAATTCATTATTAGACAAGAATTGCATGTTATGAGAACAGTTTACATTAATTCCACCTATGTGAGTGCCATGTTAACTGTTAGGTGTAGGCCTACGCTGTACAAATCTGTGTTATCCACTTAAGTGTAACCCAAAGAGCACGAATGCAACACAAGCCTGCTATCTGAGTTACATTAGACACAGTGAGCATTTTTCTATCATGAGAAAAAGGTATGCGGCAAAAAAAGAGAGAATTGCGAAACCCTTTCCTTCTGGCTGCTATAAACTTCACCGATGGAATTCTCTCTTGTCCCGTTTTCACAGGGATTGCTCAACCTGGGCGGACAACAACTAGACAGAAGAATACAATGTATCCACCACGAAGTTCGAGGCTGGGGAAAACAATAGCTGGATATGCGCATTGTTTAGGGATGTTGATTTGATGGCATGTTGGAAACAAGCCCACAACAAGCCCTGCCAAACTGATAATCCCAAAGGCGGCGGTTGGAGAAGGTTGGAGGTGGTGGTTCTGGAAGAACACAAGTTATGTCAGCAGAAGACAACATAGTCAACAACTTATAACTTTAAAACAATAACTTACCCAAAGGTCTGAGCCCCAGTCCATGTTTCCAAAAGAAAGGAAAAAGTTGTCACCAAGACACCAACCCTTTAATTCTTTTTTAGTTGTTGTCTGCCTTTCTTCTCTTGCCTTTTAAATAAAACAAACTGGTTTAGTTTGCAAGGAGATGAAGAAAGCTTCTTCAGCTTAGCTATAACTTTAATGAGTCCAGTCAGTGTTAGAATGCGGACATGGCGGGTAGGAAATGTTTGGAGGAAGTCTACGCCTTCTCTCTCTCTCTCTCTCTCTCTCTCTCTCTCCCTCTCTCTCTCTCTCTCTCTCTCTCTCTCTCTCTCTCTCTCTGGCACCGCTCCCCTCTTGTTTCTCCAACAGAAAGAAAATATGTTCACTTCTTTTTCCTCCTCCTGAAACAAGTTTGCGGGGTCCCAGGAGGAGGTGGCCGAGAGAGGGGAGGAGGATGGGGGGAGGAGGTGGCGAGGAGAAGGGGGGGAGAGAGAGAGAGAGATAGGGTGGGAATATGCCAGCGGCATTGTCAGTCTTAAAGCAGCAGTAGTAGTTGTAGGCTTAGCCTAACTGCTATGGATGATGATGACAGCTGTACACTCGAGTTGAATTAAAGGTCCAGTAGTTTTATGAACAATGGAAACATTTTAATATATAGGCAAAAAAAAAGTATATGTATAAAATGTTCCTACAACAATATCCACAAGATTGTAAACAATAAAAATAAATCATCTAGAAATCAGTAGTTAAGCTAGCCAAAGCATTATGCATGCATAGGCCTACTAACAGATCTACACTCAAGTTAAATTAAAGGTCCAATAATCAACGTTTTTATGAAAATTATAAATAAATACAAGTAAATATTAGCCTATTAAAGGATATTTGTTACTGTTTTTTAAGATTTTTTTTAAAGATTTGTAGGACAGTAGACAGGACATGGGGAGAGACACGCAGTAAAGGTCACCGGGAACGGGATTCGAACTCGCGACATGCACCTGGACCGGTAGGCCAGCGGGCGCCCCCAGGCAAAGAGTTGTTTGTTGTTTTGTTTGTTGGTTGGTTGTCCGTTGTTTTGATGTAAAGCGTTCTTGGGTTCATGTAAGGCGCTATATACTGTAAGTTCAAGGTTACATTTATTAATATTATTCTGTTGATATCGATCATTTCTGATTCATAGGCCTGATTAGTTTGATGGTTCCATATAGGCCTACCTATAAGAATAATCAATGGTATATATCCATTGGTTACATACCATTGATTGACATGCAGACCAACAAGAATGTCTACCCAAGTTGACCAGTATTTCTACATTTTAGCTCCAAAGTGCATTTTTAAAAAGTGCCTTTAGGCATTGAGGATGTGTCTAAAGAAAGTATAATCCATTTCAAGCTATAATGGCCTCTTTGAAGACCCTGGTACTGGTCAAGGGCCCCTGGCTGGGCACACTGGCCCCATTTGCCAATCTGCCCATCCCTCATGCTATGGGTAGCCTCTATAGCTTAGGGGTGTAACGATACATTTTAACAGCGATACAATACGCATCACGATACAATTCGATTCAATGATTTAAAATCGATATAGTAACTATTTAGCAAAGAAATGAAATCTGTTTAAAATGTGTAAAATTCTATTATTATGCTAGTAAATGATGTGATTATCTAGCAAATACATGGACATTATATTTCAACACATATGGACAAAACCACCTTGACATGAACACATAGATTACACACATTTATCGATAGACCAAGAGTAGCTTTCTGGAATGGAAAGTTAAGTAGACCCCTCTTTTTCATGTTCCCTCTTAAAATTGCCAAATAGGCCTACAAGGCACAAATACGTAGTTTCCATAATAATCAATTATTTGCATTGCAAAACAATTCACTTCTCGAAAGCTTGCTTCTCACCATGATAGCTTCACTTCGGTCATCTTTTTTGAGCTCACTGACAGTCATCTGAGCTCTTTAAAACCCAAAATAAACGGGTGGATAAAGTAGCATTTATAGCTTTTTATGCATCACATGTCTGGAACAAACTCCCCAAAAACTGCCACCACTCTTATTCCCTTTGAAACACTAAACTTAAGACATTTCTGTTTGTCGCCACCTTTGATTGAGTTACTTTGCTTTTTCTCCTTTTCTTTCTCTTCTGCACTGTTACTGTATTTTTTTCCTCATCTTTTTTGTTTTATGCAGCCTAATATATCATTATATAGCATAATTGTGTTTCCTTTGCTTGATGTTCTGTGTAAAGCACACTGCCTTGTCGTTGAAAGTGCTATAGCTATACAAATAAAACTGCCTTGCCTTATAGGTCTTCTTTTATTTTTCATGAACCAATTATTTGACAATGTGGTGAGTGAGTGAACTGTGTCTGACCTCTTCTCTTGTTCCTTAGAAGAAACCCGGATGTGAAATCAAAGTAGGACTTCTCTGATGACCTCACCCTACCTGGACCCCTCCTCCTCAGGTAAAGAACAGGTTGTGCAGCACAAGACTGACACCCTGTGTTCATCACCACCACGTTACAAACAAACCTACAGTACATACATTAGAGCAAGAACTTCAAGAAGATGACTGTTTGGCAATACGGTATTTACACACTGGATGTATACTGTAGAATAGATACTGTATTAATATACAGTGTGCACTCAAGCTATTTATGAACTTAATGAAGAGGTAAAGCAGCAAGGCATGTTCTATTTTCAGCAAAGAGGTTTTGGAAAGAAGAGAAAGAAAGATGAGAAAGAAGAGCAGACCAAGCCCAAGGCAAAGGTCAAGTTTATGTAGCACTAAGTGGTTAAATGTCTGAAAATACACATGAACATGAATGCAACATATTACACAAGCAAACACAAAACATTAATTTACACAACACTGACGACACTGTGTTGTCAAAAAAGTCTATGAAGCTGTATGAAAAACTTTAATCTGCAACACAATTTTATACAATATGTAGTGGGGGTCCATCTCTCTCAGCTAAGGGGTCCTTGAAAAACACCACAACATGAATAATCAGGGAGTTGGAGACGCATTCTGTTCCTGCTGCTCCTTAACAGACACTGTGTCAGCAGCCACGCATCTTATCTTCATGGCTATACTCTTCAGAGGGTAGTTTTCGGACTTCCAGTTGAACCATATCATCCGGGTTTCAATCTTCATGTACCCACCGTTGGGTATGCGCAGCCAGTACAGGCCGTTGGGAGTTGCATGTGCACAGTCACCGAACCAAAACCCACTCAAACAATACTGAGCGCAGTTCAGCTCAGAGATGTCCTGGTCTTTGTCGTAGGTGGTGAAGTTCATGTTGTTGCTGTGGTATGTCAAACTGTCCCCTAAAAAAAGACAGCAGGATGATGACATGAACACTGTTTGCACTGTGAGGTTCTGTCGATTCAAACCTCAGCTGCAATTAAAGAGGCACTGTGTAACTTTGTTTTTATTAATGAAATGTAATTTTGTCTAATCTGCGTGGTAGAAGTATATTAATAATACGATATGACGATATGATATTTTGTCTCCCTACTCTTCTATTGAGACATTTAGATTGTGTCAAAGATCATGTCTCACCTAGATCTGACACAAATTCTGACCTGCTGCTCAAGATTCAATGTATCCACTGAGCAAGCAGGCAGGCTCTATTAGCTCAATGGTAAATAAAATAAAAAAATAAATAAAGAAAAAACTGCAGGAAACAGGGTTCAAAATAAATCTGGGATAGAAGAGGAAAGTTATATAGTGCAGCTTTAACTGCTATCAAACCCATATACAAATATAGTTTTGGGTATGAAAAACCCTGGAAAACATGATTTATATTTATTTATGGGTATTTGGCTTTATACATATATACTTAGCCTCTATTTGCCCAGAATTGAATGGCTGATAAAAGGAACAAGAGGATGATAAGCTTGAGTTGGTCAGTTGTCCCAGTATAAGGCCTGTGGGCCCTATTCATTTTGCATTGTTTTACTGTGCAATATAATTTGTAATTTGACGACCTGTGTTAATAGAGATGGGTTACTTTGACCCAGCATAATCTATAGTGATGTTTCTCATTTCTGTATTGAACATGTTAATGTAGGTTCCTCACCTGCTGCTCCACCCACATAGCTGCCCAGACGGAGCTGGTAGCCAGAGGTCTCAGGGTCGACGGAGAAGGAGGAGTATTGGGCGTACGCCTTCCCTCCCTCCCAGTCCTCCATGTCCACTCTCAGCTCACGCTTCTTCTCTCCCGTCGTCAACAAATAGATGTTATCCAGACCTTATAGAAGACACACATACAGAGGTATGTTTCAGAGCAGGTAAAGAAAGTACTTGCCATGATGTCTTGCTCGGCCACCTTTTAGATGCATGGGTTTATTTTCAGTGCATGCATATGGTTCGCAAAATGTTTTAACAACATAACTCACCTATCCAATACTCCCCAGCTGCATCCCCAAAGCCATTCTTGTAGTGGTCCCAGGGTCTGTGGAAGTTCACAGTTCCATCCACCCTCCTCTGGATAACCTGAGATAGAGGGCAGTGTCAGGGGTAGAGAAACCGTCATTAGAGCACGAAGGGTTCCCAGTTCGAATCCGGGCTCCCCCTGAGTTAATGTCAAAGACTCTGAACCCCTAGTTGCTCCCGGTGAGCAGGTTGGTGCCTTGAAATGGTTTCCTCCGCCATCGGTGTATGAATGTGTGTGTGAATGGGTGAATGTAATGCACAATCTATGTAAAGCGCCTTGGATAAAAGCGCTATATACTACTGTAAATGCACCATTTACCATTAAGACAGGTGGGGTTGAGGGGCTTTAATATCTGTAACATGTTTTAACAGATCTTTTCACAATAATAGAGTAATTACTCACGGTCCAGGCACCTCCATCAGTGTCCATGTCGCAGTAGGCATGCACAGGGCTGGTGGGACCACCAGGGAAGATGGTGTACACCCCACTGGGACTGCTGCTGTCACGCTGCTGGATGTCATCACAGTCAGTGGGCAGGTAGAACTGGGAGTGGACACACACTACTGGAACCAGTAGAGATAGCAGTAAAGAAGCCTGGAACAGAGAGAGAAGAGAAAAGAAAAGAAAACAGAAGAGAAGAGAAGAGAAGAGAAGAGAAGAGAAGAGAAGAGAAGAGACTTATTTATAGAGTGTATGCGCGTGACATCATCATACCTGGAAGTTATGCGGGAACGCCTACTGAGCAACTACTTTCTGGCCTTGCCAGCCATACATCCAAACAGGAAAGTCCTATCTGATTGCATTAAACAACATTACATCACTTCGCCACTCATTTTGCCACTCACTTTATGCATGCGCATAACCTCTATTCAGAGGGGGGAATTAGTCACCAATGGCAAAACAGCAGTTAAGATACAGTTACAGGGTACTGTGGAAAGCAAGTTCAAACAAACATCTTCATTAATGAACAACATAAACAATATTCAACACTACACAACCTCAATAGTGCTTGCATAGTGCAGGATGAAAGAAATACAAGAGAATGCATGCATGGCAAGCATGTAACAATTATATGGTATCCGAGCAATTACAGTAGTGTATTGAACGAGCCAAGCGATGATTGTGGGCCTCATTATTATAGGCCTATACATCTTCAAAGCTAATGGCACAGAAGGAGACCCCAAGTCTGTTGGTTGTGCCCTTGGGGAAAGATGAATCTGTCTTTACCCCTCCTACTGAAACCTTCCCACCATCTCCATGTGAAGGGGGCTTGAGTTGTTGACCATGATAGCGTCCAGTTTCCTTGCCATACACCCGGGGTCTTCAAACCCCTGGTTTTAGCTTGAACCCAAGCAGCTTAAACCAACCGACCAACATTGTTATCCTTCGAACCTTGAGTTCTCACTAACACGTCTGAAAAGAAACAGACACAGATCTTACCCTTGTCTGCATCTTGGAAGGGAGGTGATTCTCTTAGTTTCAGGGTAATCCTTAACTTTATACTATACTAAAAGAAGTAGTCCGTGCTGGAGATTGAGAACTGGTGATTTAATAACAAAAATATATTCAATAAATTCACATGAACAGCCAGGGTTCTATCTTCTGTATCATCCGTAGCAACAAAATATCACTTCTCTGTATAATCGTGGACAATTCTTTCTCCACCAGAACGTAAAGTAAACAACAGAACCAAGCACATCCCATATTAGGCCTACTCCTCTACAGCCTGCTAACTACTTAAAGGCACATACCCCTGGCCCTCTATATACAGTTATCTTCTGCTGGTTTTATACCTGATCATGCACACACACACACACAGTGTCAGGAACTGACGCAGGTGTAATCCACATTGAAACGTTGTCCCTCAATTTGTACTTTGCACCATAATAAAAAGGCAGTAATTGTATCTGAGTTGCTCCAGTGCCCCCTTCTTACCTCTATACTGTAATTATCTCCTTCATTAGTGGATAAGGGAAATACTACTGTAGTATGTTGACATTTGAAATGTACCACTGACAATACATGTTCTTTAAGTTAAAGTCCATGTGTATTGTGCAGTAAAATACGCAATTTCCAAAAGCTTTACAGTATTCCAGAAAATGTGCAGGTTACACATCATGCATTATCATTTCGTCTCATGGACATTTTTTATCTCATCAACGCCACTCATGTTTTTGCCAGTGTGGTAAAAATGCCTTTCTGCGGATTATCCAAACTTAGGTTACTAACCTCACCCATAGGACTCACCCTAACCCCTGCTCATTATGCTAGGGTGGGATATGGCTCAGGGTAGAGGACAGATATTCAAGGAAGGGACCAGTGCCCATTTACCTGTCAGACTACTTCAATAACGTGAGAGACACCCACAGGCACCCACAACACTAGAAATGTGGTTACATTTGTTCTACTGATCCCAAGGCTAACTGATATGCAACCAAAATGTGGTATGCCTTACCAACAAACATCAAAAAGTCTTCTAATCATGACACCAGAAATGTCATTGTATGTCTTTCAGGCCGGGAACACATTTTAGTGTATGGGAGGGGCTTACAGTACATGTACAGTATGTAGCAACATATGTGTTTTTGTAGGCTAATTTCTGATTAAATGGGTTAAATGTCTTGATGAATTGACTACACAGGACCACAATGGAAACACGCCCTCTGGCTTTTTGTGTTATCCCTTTAGCATTATCGTATACCGCAGAACTTTTTCAATCAATCAATCAATCAATCAATCAATCAATCAATCAATCAATTGCCTCCAGGTGGCTTTCAAACCATAGACTCATCATCACTATGCCGAAAAATAAAATCCTCAAACACATTAAAAAATTGAACCAAGTTCAACATGAACCAGAGCAGCCTGAAGGAAATTCACGTTATCTCGAATAAAAACATACAGAATTAGGTTTGCTCTATCTATATAGTTTCACAATCTGAAATATTTGGTCTGGTTGCCTTGGCTCACATGTCCTGTTGAGCAATTCTATTGTGCAGCTGATCTAGAAATTAAAGAAGTTGTGTCATGTTGTTTGGGCCCATTTTTGACAACTGTTAAGTGTTCAAAAAACAATGTGTGCTATTAGGTCTTTTCATGAACCGATTATTTGACACTGCTGTGAGTGAGTGAACTGTAGGCTTATCTGACTCTCCTTGTTCTTTGGGAGAAGCCTGGGTGTGAAATCAAAGTAGGCCTGTCTGTGATGTCACCCTACCTGAACATCCATCTTGCTCAGGTAAAGAGAAGGTCATGCTGCACAATACTGACACCCTGTGTTCATCAACATATTACAAACAAACCAGCAAGATGACAGTTTGGCAATTAGTAAGGAAAAGTTAGCCTATTGCTAGACCAATTTGGGAACTAAATCTAAATCACTAGCTTTCTTCACAAATGTATTCATAAAGGTGTCTACTATCACCTCTGAACTTTGTCAAACCCAACTCCCTTGACATACTTTGTGGGAGCCAATCAAAGTTGGGGGTATCGGGATACCCAGGGCCTGAGATTAAAGGGGGAAAAAATTAAAATGGACAATATGAACGTATACGAGGTGTGTAATTGGGGTATTGTTGGGCTGCTGAATCCATTCCAACCATTAGTTATCAGTAAAAATGACTCCTTGGCCATAAAAAAGGCCTAATTGGCTAAGAAAGGCTTAGCCAATCGTGTCATTCGAGTTCACCTGTGTCCTGTTAGTCCCTATGTTTTAAACCCTGTGTTTGAGTGTTCCTTGTCAGATTGTATCATGTTGTCCTGTGTGTCATGATGTGTGCTTACCCGTCTGATCTTGAATAGTTTTCATGAATTCAAACCCTTCTCTAACCTTTTTTTTTGTGTCATAGACACACAAAAGTATGTGTGGCCTATTTTATGGCCAAGGGGTAATTTTAACTGAAAACGAATGGTTGGAATGGATTCAGCAGCCCAAAAATACCCAAATTACACACCTCATATGTTCATATTGTCCATTTTTTATTTTTCCCCCTTTAATCCCAGGCCCTCGGGATACCCAATAACTTTGATTGGCTCCCACAAAGTATGTCAAGGGAGTTGGGTTTGACAAAGTTCAGAGGTGATAGTAGATACCTTTATGAACACATTTTGTGAAGAAAGCTAGTGATTTAGATTTAGTTCCCAGATTGGTCTAGCAATAGGCTAACATTCCCTTACTAAATGGTCTTTACACTCCGGGGGCTTGATGATTAAACAACATGAAAATGCTAAAGACGTGTTGTTTTAACAACGTTTTGACTGGGCTTCACAATGATGTTACATGTATGAAATGTACAGGATCATTCTGTATGACAAGTTGGACTGATGCCACATTGATACAGACAGACAGTGGATGAAAGACAGTTTTGCTGTTTACAATTTTGGACTATACTCCAAACAGACCAGGCCTGTGATCTTTGGCGCCCCCCTAAGGAGGACCTGGACACCAGAGTGGCAAACACTAAATGGATTATACTGCTCACTGTGTGAATGTAGCCTGCTCATGATGACAACTAAAAAATATATATATTTACGGGCAAATTAATCACAAGAGGACACCTCAGCAATAGCATA
>NW_027664858.1:0-12070 GCF_963921795.1 Nannobrachium achirus
TATTGAGAGAGGCGTTTCCGCGAGGCGGGTCTTAGCTCAAGCCTGGTGGGTTTAGGAAACACTCGTATCCTACTCTCCAAGCAACCTAGCACCATTCATATGTTGGCCAAGAGTGCCCTCTAGTGGCAAGATATCTAGTCCATTACAGTAGATGTGTTAAACAAACTAGTCCTTACCCATTCAAAGATATGAGCTCCGAAATGATGTGCAGTGTGTGGGTTATGGGGTGTGCACTGTGCACACAGTATGTGAGGGATGGAAAGTAACTTTAACTGGTGCTTGCATGATAATATGTAGGAGCATCAATGTAAGAAATACCCGTTTCGTTTAAAGGCTACAGAGATACTGTGTACCGATCTACATGACAACATCTGAAAGAGGGCCAGCCAACACCCCCCCCCCACACACACACACACACACACACACACACACACACACACACACACACACACACACACACACACACACACACACACACACACACGCACGCGCACGCACACACACACACACACACACACACAGAGCTGGTTAAACATGTTGCCCCATGCTAGATGCAGAATAGATATGCCTCATGCTAGATGCAGAATAGATAGTAGTTACACCATAAAAATGCTAATATACAGCATACGATTTGTGAAAGTGACAAACGGGCTTCACAGTTATGTCAGGTGTGTTCATATGCTAATGGTGATGCGATTTCAGATCAATTGCTCCAGCCACTGAGGAGAAACGCTGTGACAGACAGACACTCACTCAGACAGACATTTGCAAAATTATAGTATAGATGTGAGAGGAAGATATTGTTAACACACAGGCAACCTTTCAAAAACACACTTTGTACTCACTCTAAAGCACTGGTTTCCAAGCACTGGGTCGGGACCCATTTGTGGGCCGCAGACATATTTTTATGGGATCCTTTGTTTTTCATTTCTTACAATCATTCAAAATATTTTCAAAGAAGATTCCCAAAAAAGCCTTTTTTTTCATGAATTAAAAACTAAATTATTTGTGTTTTCAGTAATTTCCTGAAGAAATCATAGAAAAATCTAAGCAATCCCATGAATTAGAAAACAAATGTTTAAGAAGTTGAAAAAATAGCCGATCTATTGTGTGCTTGTAGATCTGCTGTTTTCAGTAGTTTGGGTCCCGGGCAAATGTCTTAATTTCTCTTTTGGATCACACCATGCAAATGTTCTAGAGCAGTGCATAGCAGCTCCAATACCATGCTGATTTGATCATATATAGTTCCTTCCTTGTGGTGGTAACTTCCTCACTCACACACACAGGTTTGCAATTACTACTTTGTGGGGACATTACACATAGTCTACTATATTTGTTGGGACATTCCATTCATTTTTAACCCTAACCCTAACCCTTAACCTAACCCCTAAACACCTTGTGGGACACTAAAATTTGTCCCCACAAGGTTTTTTTCTCCGATTGTACTATCTTTGTGGGGACATGAGGTCCCCACAAAGTAGTAATTCCCTGTCCACACACACACACACACACACACACACACACACACACACACACACACACACACACACTCACACTCACACTCACACTCACACTCACACTCACACTCACACTCACACTCACACACACACACACACACAGAACCTACCTATTGACCTCGCCAACATGGATTGCTGCGGCCCCGTCTTAGAGAAGGTGATTTGGGATATTGAAAGGCCGTTGCTCTTCTTGAAAAGGAGAGTGAGATTCAGCCCATTGTCTCCCCAGAAAACAAAACATGGGTTAACAAAGCGCTCCCTCTCTCCACAGTCGTTAAAAATTTGATGGCCCTTTGACCCTGTTGGAAGTGGACCCTGGCAGCCCCCCCCCCCCCCCCCCCACACACACTACACACACACACACACACACACACACACACACACACACACACACACACACTAACCACCCTGGCTTGTGGTGGACATTTTTGTCAAGAAATTTGTTTTGGCCATGGACACACAAATAAGCGGATAATAATATTACCAGAAACTGAATAAAGAGATAGTCCCTAATAATATTATTGCAGGTACAGTGGTCAAGGGACCTTGAAGTTGATCTGTAACCCTGAGCGTGTACTCTCAGAGTTGTGGGGGTCCATGAAAAGCCTAAAAGGAGTTCCATACATATTGTCATAGTAAATCAGTGTCATACGCTACATATATTGAAGGATGTGCATACGTGTTCGGGCACGTATGCACCGTAGGCCTACTGTACGCGTACTGTAGGGGTTGTACTGTGTACATGCATGCATGACTGATTGACAAACAGAACAATAGAACTCCTAACTGGTTCAGTGCCATTAGGAGAAGGCGCGCTCTCTGCTGGAGTCTTGTGGAGAGGTCTGTAGTTTCTTTGGGTGCAGAAAAACAGTTTGAAACGCTGAGGAAGGCCAGTAGGCCGAAACGCGTCCGTTTCTCTAAATAGACTGCTGCTGTTGCGCATGTTTAAATAAATAAATACTTTTAAAAGTCATTATTCAAGAGAGTGCGGATATTCCCTTCATTCTGATTGACAAACAGTCTCAGCGTTGAATTCAGACACGCAATGAATGTGTTCATGTTTTCTGATTGGTTAGGTGAGCATGGTTTCATGAAAAGAACATGATAAATGTCTCTGCAACCACTGAAAACAGCTACTATTATTTTAATTCTGGCGAAAAAAACAGGATTTTTTTTTAGTGAATGTTGAAAACGGGGACATATTGGTGTAGAGAGAGAGACACTGGAGCAGCTCAGACGGTTCTAGCCTTTTTATTCAGGTGCCAGTAAAAACAATTGACTAACGTTTCGATGCTAGTGCATCTTCGTCAGAGTCATGAGGTGCAGCAAACAAAGAGGAGCATTTAAAGAGACAGGAGAGGGTGGCTCTCTCAATCAACCAATGGCTGTTGGTTCTCAGGTATCAGGTGCTGCATGTCAGTCTCAGGCAATACTGATTAAATAAACAAATACATAGAGTAAAAATAATGCATGTACAGTCAACAATAGGGGCCAACAGTGTTAAGCCAATAAAAACATTTACAGAATATATATATGAATGCATACAGAGCACAAACAGAGTATAGGGAAGAGAGCCTCAGGGACCGTCTATAAGAAGCAGGATAAGTTCAGTTCTTCGTTTAGGCCATTGGGCTCTAATGTGTCAAGGTTATTGATCCACATTGCTTCTCTGCATAAAAGTTTTTTTATTACATCACCTCCTCGTTGTGGGGCTGCAATTTTCTCAATGCCCCAGAACCTGAGGGAGGCTGGGGAGCCATGGTTGGCTTGTATATAGAGCCTAGCTATTGCATAATCCAAATTCTTTGTGCTAATGGCCGTTTTATGTTCACCAATTCTTATTTTAAGTGGTCTCTTTGTTTGGCCAATGTAGGCAAGGCCACAGGGGACATATTGGTGTTTTAGAGATATTTGTCGGGACTCGGGACTAGGGATGGGGCGATATGAAAATATCATATCACGATTATTGTGACAAAAGAGATCACGATTTACGATATTATCACGATAATCAAAATATCCCCAACATCCATTACCCTGGGGCGGAAAATAGCCGATCTACAAGCTCGCAAAGCAACGCGTTGTGAGCTTGTAGATCGGCTATTTTTTGGCAAAGAGATTTGATAGAGTGAAAAAATGACTTTATCAAGCACGTATATTATAAGTACGTTTTACCAATAGAGGGTTTTATGATACCGGATATGCTGCTCTGCAAATAAAAGGTGAATTGATCCCAGTGCATGACAGAGGACAACATATCAATAAATTAAATCTCCACGATACGATTATCGTTTTTTTTTATCAAGATAAACGATAATATCGCCTATCGTCCCATCCCTACTCGGGACACGCAACTTGAAACCTGGACGTCTGGTCACCTATAGTCTTATGATCAAAATAAAAAACGTTTTATTTACTGTGTACACATTGTGTCTGTGTACAGACCATATTATCCGTGACCCCCCCGCCTCCCAGGCTGCTTTGGGGCGACCAGGACAAAAGGGGGGGGGGGGGGGGCATTAGGGCATTAGGGTGGACAAAGAGAAGCGTGGGGAGCGGCAGAAAGACAAAAGCAGAGGGACAAAGACAATGGAGACGCAGGACATCAGCAATAACTGCTGGACAAACACAGAGAGAGAGAGAGACCTCTGGAAAACAAAAGAGGAAGAGAGAGAGAGAGGGGGGAGGGGGGATAAACAGTGGTGTAAAGCAGTGGTTCTCAACCTGTGGGTCGGGACCCCCAGGGAGGTCCCCAAATTATTTTGGGTTAGAGTTAGGCTTTTTTCGGCTTCCTTACAGACAATGCAGTGGTATAAAATGTGAAAGGAGCTTCTCTCACACTGGCGTTTGTGTTTCATAGGCCCTATATGCCATTAGCACAAACTGTAATGTTATTACGTGTTGGTATTATACTGTTCACGCTCCTTGTATTCGTCTATAGAGCCCTGAGGGGCTCAACAATATAGGGTTAAAACTTTAAGTTGTTAAAATTTGGTCTCGTCCTCACTCTCCTGGGGTATTTGTCATTATTTGTCATTTTGTACATGCAGTATTGAAATGTATTTGCTGCATTTAAAGGACAACTTTGAACAACAAGGGTTCATATTTTAGATTAGAGAAAAGAAAGGATGAGTGTTAAAATGTTTACATTTACGTTATCGTTTTAGAGAGTTTAAAAATGTTGATTTCAGTGGGTGGGGGCATGCGTAAAGTGGCAAACTATGTCTTTTTAGACAAAAAGTTTCTTTATTACTATTTACAGTAACACTTCTAGCCCCCATAAGTCACATCTGCCCATGAAAGGCTGTATGTAGTTCATCTTGGGAATGGGCTTATTGTGTCTAAAATTACATATTTAGCCACTTGTACGCATGCCTCCACCCACTGAAATCAAAATCATTAAAATGGCTAAAACTATAGAAAGCATTAAATGAAAATATTTTAACGCTCATATTGTCTTTTCTATAATTACAATCTAAAGTTTGAACCCTTGTTGTTCATCCTCAGCTGTGCATGTGCATAAAGTTTGGTGTATTTTATACACCAATGGCATTATTTTCCGGTAGTAGCTACTGTACTTTAACTATTTGTAAACAACTTCACAGTGTGTTCTATGTGCAGAAGGTCGGTATAATTAAAAACTTCACAGTATATATATATATATACAGTATTTATGTACAATAGGTGCAGTTCAGCCTCACAGTATCTACTGTATGTGAGGCTCAAGCATAGTAGTGCATGGAAGGGACGAGTGGGATTTTTCTGGTGACTCCTGGCAGGTTTATATAGGAAAGGGGCATGTCTGATAAGATGAATATCAAATATCTAAATACTGAAATAAGCAAATTAAAATCTCAAATGCCTGATTAGACTATAAATTGGGGGGGGGGGCACGGTGGCACAGTTGGTAGCACTGTCACCTCACTGCTAGAAGGTCCTGGGTTCGATTCCCGCTGGGGGACGCTGTGGGCACTGGGGGCGTGTTCTCTCCTTCGCGTCATCAGTGCCCACACCCTAGGAAAGGGCCTTTCTGTGTGGAGTTTGCATGTTCTCCCCGTGTCTCCTACAGGATTGATACCCTCACATAAACATGCAGTAATCCTGGTTTCTATACCGCCTCCCCCTGGCCAGCCGGGGACCCCAGGCGTGGCAGAGGGAGAGCAGAAACCAGGATTACAGGTTAGGCGATTGGCACTGGGTGAAAAAATGGGTTACAAAATCTTGGGATAGGAATTATAGAGAAAAAAAGAAAAAGACGATGAAGTGAGATATCCCTTTCCCCCCTGGGACCCCCTCAGGGACCCCTGGGGGTCTCTGAACCTCACATTCTGAAGCTGTGTGTGTGGTAAGCATTAGGTTTGAGCAGTAGAGCATGTTTCTGTAGATAGGGGTCTTCAACGTTTTCAGGCCAAGGACCCCTTAGCTGAGAGAGAGATGAAGCAGCGACCCCCAGATTCCATATAGTTTAATCATTTGACAGCACAATCATCAGTGTATTTTGGATTCATGTCAATTTGTGTTTTCAGATATTTAACCACTTGAACAATACTTCAATACGTCAATACTTAATAAACTTGACCTTTCACTCTGTACTTAGTCTGCTCTTTTCCTCCTCTACACCAAACCTCTTTGCCGAAAATAGCCGAGCTTGTAGATCTGCTATTTTTGGCTAAAGTTCTCAGAATATGGACACTAGGGTTGAAGTGGTTAATATAAAAAAGGAGTTTTTTTTCATACAAAGATTTGGAGGACCCCCTGTAGTAACTCTGAGGACCCCCTGTTGAAGACTCCTGCTGTAGAGAGAGAGTGTGTGTGTGTGTGTGTGTGTGTGTGTGTGTGTGTGTGTGTGTGTGAGTGAGTGTGAGTGTGAGTGTGAGTGAGTGAGTGAGTGAGTGAGTGTGTGTGTGTGTGTGTGTGTGTGTGTGTGTGTGTGTGTGTGTGTGTGTGTGTGTGTGTGTGTGTGTGTGTGTGTGTGTGTGTGTGTGTGTGTGTGTGTGTGTGTGTGTGTGTGTGTGTGTGTGTGTGTGGGTGTGTGTGTGTGTGTGTGTGTGTGTGTGTGACCTCCACATCGGTGGTACAGCAGTGATTAGCCGGACCCTCGTCCAGTTAAAGCCCCCGTCAGTCTGGGACCGTTAATTAATGACACCAACGATACACACTGCTGGCAGCTGCTGTGTGTGTGTGTGTGTGTGTGTGTGTGTGTGTGTGTGTGTGTGTGTGTGTGTGTGTGTGTGTGTGTGTGAGAGAGAGAGAGAGAGATAAAGCAGGAGAGAGTGTGTGTGGTGGATCATTAACTTCCCCTGAGATAATAATCCTCATACTCTACGCGCGCACACACACACACACACACACACACACACACACACACACACACACACACACACACACAGAGCACACAGAGCACAGAACAGGGACAGCTGCCACTACTCACTATCCTAACTGTGGTGAGAGAGAGAGAGAGAGAGAGAGAGAGAGAGAGAGAGAGAGAGAGAGAGAGAGAGGGACACAGAGAGAGAGGGACACAGAGAGAGAGAGAGAGAGAGAGAGAGAGAGAGAGAGAGAGAGAGAGAGAGAGAGAGAGACACACAGACAGAGAGAGAGAGAGAGAGAGAGAGTGGGGGGTGTGTGTGTGTATCAGGGTGTGTGTGTGTATCAGGGTGTGTGTGTTTACCAAACAGAGGCAGCTCTTCATTGTACCATCAGTGTGAGTCTGCTGTCAACCCTGGACTACACTACTGTACATTCTATGATCTGATCTGACTTATTTCTGGAAATAACACTTTGAGAGCCTTTTAGGACACAAGATGGAGGTGAGATGTTTATCTGTGTTTGTTGTTGTTTTAGTTTGATTGCGTCTGAGATGTATAAGAGATTGATTTGACTGCATTCTAAAATAAGAATTTTAAGAAATAGAAATAGTCAAACCTATTCAAACCATATACAGCCGTCTCTCCGATCCAAATGGGCTTTAGATGTTTGTGATGAGCACAGAATAGTATTATAAATTGGAGATAAATTAATTATTACAATATCAGCGTCTGGCTGTCTTGTCAGACTATGAGTCTTGTGTCCATCTTGACAAAACAGAGGTGATGCTCGTTAATGCAAAACAAAGTCTCCTGGGTTCAGAGTGTAATATAAGGCAGTGATCAAACAAAGTACTCAAGTATACTGTAGATACTCCTGGTCAAATACTAGTCCACCGTAAAAAGTTGTGGTTCATTCATAATATACTTTATCCCTTCCTCCAAATGTAGTCTAGGCTTCTCCAGTATTTTAGCTGTAGCAGATCAACTTTCACCTGTTTTAGTGGAGTCATATCTGGCACGAGTATCCAGTGTTTTTTTTTTTCTTTCTCAGTTTTCGGTACTTTTACTTTTACTCCACTACATCTCAGAGGCAAATATTATACTTTTACTCCACTACAATTAGTTGAAATCTTTAGTTACTTTGTAGATTTTTATTATTCTTGCAAAAAAAAGTGTCCATTTGAAAATAGCCGCTGGGCTTGTCAATCTGCTAACGTCAACAGGTTTTTATACATTTTATTCATTTGAAAACGTGTGATATATAATACCCACCCAAACCCCAGCATCCGTACGGCGGGGAAAGCTTTGGCAGAAATCAGCAGATGGTCTCAGGTAGTCCCTACCAGTGGTGTAAAGCTACTGCATACATTTAGTACTCAAGTTTGAGTTGTGTTTGAGTTGGTAGTATTGAGTATTGTTGCTTGTGTTTGAGTTGGTAGTATTGAGTATTGTTGCTTGTGTTTGAGTTGGTAGTATTGAGTATTGTTGCTTGTGTTTGAGTTGGTAGTATTGAGTATTGTTGCTTGTGTTTGAGTTGGTAGTATTGAGTATTGTTGCTTGTGTTTGAGTTGGTAGTATTGAGTATTGTTGCTTGTGTTTGAGTTGGTAGTATTGAGTATTGTTGCTTGTGTTTGAGTTGGTAGTATTGAGTATTGTTGCTTGTGTTTGAGTTGGTAGTATTGAGTATTGTTGCTTGTGTTTGAGTTGGTAGTATTGAGTATTGTTGCTTGTGTTTGAGTTGGTAGTATTGAGTATTGTTGCTTGTGTTTGACAAGGCAGTGAGATACTTGTCTTGTAGCACTGACTAGCATTGACTGTTATGGACCCTTTAGTTTGGCACTGTATTGATAAGTTGTGCTTTAAGTATTGCTTAAATGTATAAATATATACTGTACATAAGTATACACTTTATGTATATATTCTTCTTTCTATGTACCTTACTCTTTTTTACTGTACACAACAGTACTTTTCTTTTCATACTTCTCTGTAACTTTGTAAACCTAGACCTTAAACTGATGTAGGCCTACTGCCTGGGCGACTGATTTCCCCCCTTGAGATAATAAAGGTATCAACTGTATCTAGATACCATAGATTCTATGGTATCTAGATCCCTACAGAGGGTGTTGGTGGGAAACCAAGAATAACATGAGAGTGAAAACATTTACAGCTGGCTGTGTGTTGATATAGAGATTCATATGGATTCATCAGAAATCTATAACTCTGACCCACATATTAGAGCGGGCTATAGATTTTACACGCACACACGCACACACACCGTGGTGTCACACACACACACACACACACACACACACACACACACACACACACACACACACACACACTTTGACCTAGGTTCTTGATTCCATTGTCTAATTGTCTAAGCATCACTAAAAACCAGCCATGCAGAACACACACACTTAAATGCACACACACACACACACACACACACACACACACACACACACACACACACACACACACGCACAGAAGTGTGAGAAGAAGAAGGAGGGACAAAATGAATAATCACAATCTGAGATTTGTGAAACAATGTGTAAGGAGCTTCTCTCACTCTGGCGCTATATGCCATTAGCACAAACTGTAATGTTATTACGTTTTGGTATTATACTGTTCCCCATACTGTTCATGCTCCTGGGATTCGTCTATAGAGCCCTGAGGGGCTCAACAATATAGGGTTAAAACTTTAAGTTGTTAAAATTTGGTCTCGTCCTCACTCTCCTGGGGTATTTGTCATTATTTGTCATTTTGTACATACAGTTTTGAAATGTATTTGCTGCATTTAAAGGACAACTTTGAACAACAAGGGTTCATATTTTAGATTAGAGAAAAGAAAGGATGAGTGTTAAAATGTTTACATTTACGTTATCGTTTTAGAGAGTTTAAAAATGTTCTATTTACAGTAACACTTCTAGCCCCCATAAGTCACATCTGCCCATGAAAGGCTGTATGTAGTTCATCTTGGGAATGGGCTTATTGTGTCTAAAATTACATATTTAGCCACTTGTACGCATGCCTCCACCCACTGAAATCAAAATCATTAAAATCTCTAAAACGATAGAAAGGAGTAAATGTAAACATTTTAACACTCATCCTTTCTTTTCTCTAATATATAAATATGAACCCTTGTTGTTCAAAGTTGCCCTTTAAATGCAGCAAATACATTTCAAAACTGTATGTACAAAATGACAAATAATGACAAATACCCCAGGAGAGTGAGGACGAGACCAAAGTTTAACAACTTAAAGTTGTAAAACTATAGAAAGCAGTAAATGAAAATGTTTTAACATTCATCTTGTCTTTTCTATAATTACAATCTAAAGTATGAACCCTTGTTGTAAAAAAACAAAGTTGTCCTTTAATCCACCCTACGTTTTTTTTTCTCCTCCTATTATCAAAGTTATGACAGATATAATGTTATAAGAAACATCATTAAATAGCTTAAATTAGTTTGTTTAAACAGAGCTGTGTTTTTTCTGTTTCTTTCCAGAAGCCAACAGAAACTGACGGCTAATGAGATATTTGAATACATTAGCACATAATAATGTGTGGCCATTGTATTCAGGTTTCAGCTACAGATCACCACCCAGAGGTTGGGGGAGGAGTTTAGAAGCCATTATACCTTACTGCCAGTAGTGTGTAAAAATGTCACAAACTTCAAGAGCCTTTTACTCCGATTCTAGTGGTGGGAAAAAAAGAAAACATTTCAGTGAACGAACAATTTTGTTCATGTTCACAGCAATGGTCCGTTCAAATGATTCGTTCACGTTCACTGTTCAGTAGCACTATTAGTCACTGTTCAGTAGCACTATTAGTCCAGTGAAAATTCACACCCAGTGTGAAGTGAGCAGTGCTAATTATAGGCTAATTGTAGGGTCGCTTTAGTTATTCCATCTACATCTTTTTGGCACCTAAAATGTATCTTTTGTTTTTGAGCTACACACTTCAATTTGTTCAGCTTTACACTGCATGTGTGCTTGTTTCTTTATACTTTTTGCGATTTGTGGAACTTCTTTTGGTTTTTATCTTTGGTAGCCTTGGCCGGGCACGTGCATAAGTTGGTTGTGAGGGACCTTCAAATGGCCAGCCTCTCCAAAAGCAAGGTACTGCTCGGTTCCAGCTGTTATGGGAAGCTGCTCAATTTGGAGGAGGCGTTGTTTCCTTTACCCTTGATTGTTGTGTGCTGTGGTACAGTATGCCAACATACTGTATGTAACAATGTTCTGCCCTACATGTGGTACAGTATGCCAACATACTGTATGTAACAATGTTCTGCCCTACATGTACAGTATGCCAACATACTGTATGTAACAATGTTCTGCCCTACATGTACAGTATGCCAACATACTGTATGTAACAATGTTCTGCCCTACATGTGGTACAGTATGCCAACATACTGTATGTAACAATGTTCTGCCCTACATGTACAGTATGCCAACATACTGTATGTAACAATGTTCTGCCCTACATGTGGTACAGTATGCCAACATACTGTATGTAACAATGTTCTGCCCTACATGTACAGTATGCCAACATACTGTATGTAACAATGTTCTGCCCTACATGTGGTACAGTATGCCAACATACTGTATGTAACAATGTTCTGCCCTACATGTACAGTATGCCAACATACTGTATGTAACAATGTTCTGCCCTACATGTGGTACAGTATGCCAACATACTGTATGTAACAATGTTCTGCCCTACATGTACAGTATGCCAACATACTGTATGTAACAATGTTCTGCCCTACATGTGGTACAGTATGCCAACATACTGTATGTAACAATGTTCTGCCCTACATGTACAGTATGCCAACATACTGTATGTAACAATGTTCTGCCCTACATGTGGTACAGTATGCCAACATACTGTATGTAACAATGTTCTGCCCTACATGTACAGTATGCCAACATACTGTATGTAACAATGTTCTGCCCTACATGTGGTACAGTATGCCAACATACTGTATGTAACAATGTTCTGCCCTACATGTACAGTATGCCAACATACTGTATGTAACAATGTTCTGCCCTACATGTGGTACAGTATGCCAACATACTGTATGTAACAATGTTCTGCCCTACATGTACAGTATGCCAACATACTGTATGTAACAATGTTCTGCCCTACATGTGGTACAGTATGCCAACATACTGTATGTAACAATGTTCTGCCCTACATGTACAGTATGCCAACATACTGTATGTAACAATGTTCTGCCCTACATGT